>NC_067145.1:50926733-50934233 GCF_903995435.1 Acomys russatus
ATGTGCAGAGCTGGGAAGATGGGTCCGTGGTTAAGAGCATTTACTGCCCTTCCAGAGGACCTCAGCTTCGTTGCCAGCACCCACATCAGTGGCTAACAATCTTCTGTAATTCCAGCTCCGGGAGATCCAATGCCTCTGGCCCCCGGAGGCACCTGCGCTCACGAGATGCTAAACCTGTGTTTGAGTCTAATCACTGAGGAATACTAAGTAGCAACCATTTAAGTAGCTTTTCTATATTATCAGCTACCCTGGGTATTGTTGAGGTGACCTGAAGTTTGCAGGGGAATCTACATAGTCAGTGGGTAGATAAGACAGTATTTTACATAAGGAATGTGAGCATCCTTGGGTTTGGGTACTGAGAACAAGGAAGTGGATGGGATTAACATACCAGGCTTTGGAATGTTCCTGTCATCTTTTTTTTTCTCTGAATGGCGTGTGTGTCTGTGCATGTGTCTGTGTGTATCTTTGTGTGTATGTGTGTGTGTGTGTGTGTGTGTGTGTGTGTGTGTGTTGTTCTTTTTCTCTTATTTGGACTCTGAAAAAGTTATGAATCGGAAGAACAATTTATTGATGTTTCCTGCATGGACCCAGGGGTGGCAAGAAAGATGACACCACACATTCACCCATAAATTACCCATAAATTGTCTTATCATTTTTATAGCTTAGGTGACTAGGTTTTTTATTTTGATTTTCACCTAAAGGATGTTCTTTGGAATTCTCATGTCGGACTTCAGAATAACACAACCACTCTAGAATGTGAGTGATTCGTGGCCAGGTATATGTGCTTCTCCAAGTGGCAAAACCTGGAAAGAATATACTAAGAGAAGCCTTCATATTCTGAAATTAGAGTTATTGAATATAAATTCCCAATGAACTGTATCTCTGTTTTTGTTTCTGTTTTTGTTTAGTTGTTTTGGCTTGGTTTTTCAAGACAGGATTTCTTTGTGTAGTCCCTGGCTGTCCTGGCAGTCTTCCTCTGCCTCTGCCTCCCGAGTGCTGGTTTTAAAGGCCTGTGCCACCACACCCGGCTTTATCTCTGTTTTTAAAATCCGTGTTTCACTCAAGTCAACATTTTAAAGTATAAGAAAAAAATAAATAGCATGATTTGAATTTTAACTGCTTAGCTAAGTTTACTTCTCCACGGTATTCCAGAGCCACAGCTGAAATTTGACATAAATGGTGGTCTAGCAGCGCCACCTACTGGAAACTGTTTAGTAATACACAGCTTCTAATAAAAGCTTCCTATGTTTTAGGACTGAATTGTTCATTTCGTTTTTTATGACCCTAGAGATGTGACCCAAGGAAGCCTTCCTGCAGGAACAAATAACACACCGTTAAGCCACACCCTTAACCTTAATTATGTGCTTTATTCTTCAGCATTACTTTATTAAAGCAGATTATAAAAGTGTATTGTGTGCTGCCTTCCGAATATGATGTGGCTATGGGACTCAGGAACACACGGCAGCTGAAGGTACATGCACAAGACCAAGCCAGCCAATGTTATAGCACAGACTAGGGGTTATCCCCAGACCCCAACCCTTACCAAGACGCTGCAAGAAGTTGCTTGTGTGTGGTGGTAGTGATGGTCAGGGGTCACTCTGTTCTGAAGATGTGTCCACTGATAGAGTCCCATGCTGTAGGGTCAACACCTACACACATGTGCAGAACTAACTGGACTTAGTGGGAATTAAAGAATAAATTAAAAAGCATGCTATTGGAGGGGGGACATTGGGAGGACATGGGAGGAGTTAAAGAAGAGAAGTGGAGGTTAAATCAGTGTGGGCTACCCACCAGAGATGACACTCAGACACTGGTTTAAGCCTTTATCAGCAGGCCAACAACTACAACTAGGTGTTCAGGATTCTAGGGTGGCCCAAGCCTTTCTCAGGGTGAGATTTTAAGGCACAAAATCCGTGTTCTGGGTTGAGATACCTCAGTTAACATGAACATTTAGCCAGAAACAGAACTACAGAAGCCAAAAAGCAAGACTAGTACATTTTAGAGACTTTCCCAGAGCTATAGATTTTGATGAATTAGGCCTGTTGTAGTTCCAAGAATTGCCAATCTCGATGGTTCATTGCATGAACGCACACCCCAAGACGAGGCTGATTGCCCTCGGGGCCACAGAGAGGACTCGAGAGCCTAACTGTGACACCAGCCTGTTTCTAAGGCAGGCTCCTTATAAGAAAAAACCATGACCAGGTAACCAGGTGGGAAGCAAGGAGGAGGGCAGCATTATCTCGTTTTGACAGACTAAATACAAGAAGAATTTGTTCCGAATACATTGTATCCAGGAAGCTGGAGAAAGCAGTTTAAGCTGATTGGCTAGGATATAGGCATGGGGACTTTCCAGTTCCCCATCATTCTGGAAGGGAAAAAAAAAAAAAAACATAGCATAGTGTTGTGGGTTTGTTTAAGTAAAACATACATCACTAATGTAGCAAGTATTGGATTGTAAGTAAAAGGCTACTCAAGCTCCCAGGAAGGTAGAGCCTGAAAACCTGAACTTAATTTTACTTTAAGACCAAAATGGCTCCTGTTATGCTAAAGACAAAAGCAGCGGCTAACAGAGGAGTTAAAGTTTTAAGCAGTATATAACAGCGTTCATTTTGGCAGGTGGTGCTGCCCGTGTGCTGAATGGTACTTCCATGATGGAGTCACTTATGCTAAGGTCTGAAGGCCTGCTACAAAAACTGTGGTGGTGTTTCCTTATATGCACCTGTGAAATCCTCAGGAATAAAGAAAAATTAAATCTGACTATTAGGCACAAAAAGAGGTATTTCAGCTCATAAGATGGGGGTGTCACAAATTATAAGCTTAAATATTACTGTACTCTGCTGCCACAGTATCACAGAAAAACAGTTGTAAAATCTTTTCCTACCTCACTCCTTGGCAAATGAAGTGAGAATGGGGGCAGCAGGCGGGAGTACAACAGAAAAGGCTTCATCTGTTTTTTTCCAGAGAAGACACCGCGGCTTGTAGCAGTGCCCATATCTGTGGTGCAAACACGCCCACCGTTGCCAACGTCAGTACCGAACCAGCTCTGGCACACAGTCTCCAAAGAGCTCTGGGTCTATGTCCTTCCCATGAGCAGGAAAAGAAAGATGACGCCTCACGTCACCTCTCCACTCGCTAAGTCTTCCATCTCTGAAGGATGGCAAAGCACCACGAAGACGTCCATCGGCCCGATTTGTACAATTTCAAAGAAACAAACCCCTTCGAACAGCTTCATGTGTTAACGTTAAGAATCCAGGCTGGAGGCTGCTATGCTGAGCCAAGTCTGGGAAATATTCTCCAGGTAACAAGGGAGGGAACCAGGTGTTGAGGATTTTATTACTCGTAACTGTGAAGGAAGGACTCCATCCAGCTCAAAGATGAAAAAAGAGAGCTAGAGCCATTTGGTAACTGTCTTAGTTAGGGTTGCTGTTGCTGTGATGAAACACCATGACCAAAGCAACTTGGAGAGGAAAGGGTTTAATCGGCTTATGCTTCCAAACCATAGTTGTTCCTCATAGGAAGTCAGGATAGGAACTCAAGCCGGGCAGGATTCTGGAGGCAGGAGCTGATGCTGAGGCCATGGAGGGGTGCTTCTTACTGGCTTGCCAATCATGGCTTGTTCAACCTGCTTTCTTATAGAATGCAGGACCACCAACCCAGGGATAGCACCATCTAAAAGTGGGCTGGGCCCTCTCCATCAATCACTAATTAAGAAAATGCCCTACAGGCTGGCCTACAGCCTGATCTCATTGAGGCCTTTTCTCAGTTGAGCCTCCCTTCTCTCTGAGGATTCTAACTTGTAAAGTTTGACATAAAACTACCTAGTACAGTGAGGGGGAAAAAATGAAGCTCTCCCTTGCAAGACTGTCCAAACTCCACTAACTGAACTAATTAATAAGGACATCAGGATGAAAAAAAAGTGTCAGCACTCAGAGAATAAAGGGGAAACCTGGTGTGACATTGCCCTCATGGCAGAACAGCATCCGTTTGCTGTATCCTCTTGCCTTCACTTGCTAAATGCTGAGATTACAGGTGTGCAACAGTAGCAGGTTCATGCAGCATTGGATGGAACCCGGGACCTCATACATGCTAGACAAGACCTCTGGAGGCCAACTCCAGTCTTAGCACCCAGAACTACATTTTTAACAGGAGAATGCGAAAGGACCAATGTGTAAGGAGAGAGAAATCACTGAGGTGGCTGCCCAGAAAGTGTAGACTCTGATTTCCAGCACCTATCTACACCTGTCCCCACTTGACACGGTTCTAACCTGCAGGGTCCTTGGGAAGTGAGACTTTGACTTCAAGTTTCACCTTCCAGAGGACAATTTAGGGCAGATGTGGTGCTGTGGTCTCTTAATCCCAGCAATTGAGAGGCAGAGGCAGGATAATCTCAGCGACTTTGAGGCCAGCCTACACAGAGAACCCTGTCTCAAAAACGTGAGCAAAAGAAGAAAGAAGGAAGGAAAAAAGGAAAGGAAGGAAAGAAGGAAGGCAGAAAGAAAGAAAGAAAGAAAGAAGACCAGAAGTCCAGTCTGGTGCCTTCCTAATATCCCATCCCCCAACAGGAGTGGAGACTCTCTGCTCGACCAGGGACTACTCCAGCTGCCAGAAGACCACCCCTCAATTCAGGAAGAAACCCTCTGTTCAACCACAGGCCACACCTACCAGAAGAACAGAGAGGAAACAGAAGCCAGTAGCAAAACTCCCATTCAACTAAGACACACTCAGACATTGGCACCTGGACCTATAACCACCCCAACCCCAGATGCCTTAGGCACTGGTGTAAGAACACAACCAACAACAGCCCAGCAGAACATCACCACCCAAGCCCAGATATGCGTGAATATTAGAACACAGCAGAAGCACAAGGAAAAGACCTTAAAACCAACTTCATGAAGATTATTAAAGTCCTTAAAAATGAAATGAATAAAATCCTTAAAGAAATTCAGGGATGCAAAAAAAAATGGAGGAAATGAATGAATCCAATAATGTGGGTCCCCTGCCCCGAATTGGCCATAGTGCGCTGGCCTCTCAGGACAGGGAAGAGCTGGGGAATAGGGTCTCAGGCAGAGGTGAGTATGAATGACCCCAGAGACTGTTTTGGAGTACATCTCATTTATTGAAATAGTGGGGCTAGCTTTTATAGCTCCAGTTCACGGGGAGGAGAGAAAAAGGACAAGGGATGAAATGTACTTAATTTGCATATACGGACCTGAATGAAGACAGGCAAATGTTAATGATGCACCATTTCAAATAACAAAGCTCTCAGGAGAAGGCAGAGACTTTCCAATTAGATTAGATTTCCAGTGAATTTCCAGTTAGATTTGCAGTCTGACGTCATGATTTCTGAGAAGCCAATTCTTTGGTCAGGGAAATAGAAATTTAACTGGCTTTACCATGATGTGGCTTTTGTCTCTATAGAGTTGAGTGGGCATAGGCCTGATTTTTGGCAGGGAGTAGCCACATTTTGCCATGCTCTCTGAAAGCAGTCCAGTTATAGGCAGTGCTCTACAGTCCTGTATCTGGCTTGGAAACTCACATCTTAAAGTAAGCCAAGAAAAAACAAAAGGTTAAAGGAAATAAATAAAACTATTCAAGACCTGAAAATGGAACTAGAAGCAACACACACACAGACACACACACACACACACACAAACACACACACACACACAAAGGAAATTTGAGAACTAGCTAAGTGAACAGCAACTAGAGATGCAAGCATCATCTACAGAATACAAGAGATGGAAGAGAGAATCTCAGGTGTATAAGATAAATAGAAGAAATTAATGCTTTGGTCAAATAAAATGTTAAATCTAAAAATTTCCTGACCCAAATCATCCAGGAAGTCTGAGACATTATGAAATGACCAAACCTAAGAATAATAGAAATAAAAGAAAGGCAAGATTCCCAGCTCAAAGACCCAAAAAATATTTTCAGCATAATCATAGAAGAAAATTTTCCTAACATTTTAGCAGGGAACTTTAACATCTGATACATACCTTCACTGAAGTGGCTGATACAAGATTAGCTAAAAAAAAAAAAAAAATCAGTAGCCTTCCTATGTACAAATGTCTAATGAACTGAGAAGAAATCAGGCAAACAATGTCCTTCATAATAGCAACAAATAATATAAACTATCTTGGTGTAATTCTAACCAAGCAAGTAAAAGATCTGTGTGACAAAATCTTCAAGTCTCTGAAGAAACTGAAGAAGATATCAGAAGAAGGAAAGACCTCCCATGCTCGTGGATGGGAAGGATCAACATAGTAAAAATGTCCATCTTACCAAAAGCAATCTACAGATTCAACACAATCCCCATGAATAGTCCAACACAATTCTTTACAAACTTGAAAGGACAGTATTCATATGGAAAAATAAAAAACCTAGGATAGCTAAAACAACCCTGTACAATAAAAGAACTTCTGGAGGTATCACCATCCCTGATTTTAAGCTGTACAACAGAGCAGTAGTAATGAAAAACCATATGGTATTGGCATAAAAACAGACAGGTTGATTGATGAAATCAAATCAAAGACCAGACATAAATCCACAGAACTATGGACACCTAAATTTCTGTTAAATAGCCAGAAATACACAATTGAAAAAAGAAACCATCTTCAAATGATGCTGATTTATATATTTATGTAGAAAATGCAAATAGATCCACATCTATCGCCCTGCACAAAATTCACATCCAAGTGTCCAAAAACCTCAATATAAAACTGGCTACACTAACTCTAGTAGAAGAGAAACTGGGGATTAGCCTTGAACACATTGGCACAGGAGGCAACTTCCTGAACAGAACACCAACAACTCAGGCACTAAGATCAACTATAAATACATGGGACCTCATAAACTGAAAAGCTTTCGTAAGGCAAAAGATACTGTCAGTTGGACAAAATGGCAGCCTATAGAATGAGAAAAGATGTTCACCAACTCCACATCAGATAAAGAGCTAATATCATATATATGATATTAATAAAACAAATAATCCAATTTTTAAAATGAGATACAAGGCCGGGCGTGGTGGCGCACGCCTTTAATCCCAGCACTCGGGAGGCAGAGGCAGGCGGATCGCTGTGAGTTCGAAGCCAGCCTGGTCTACAAAGTGAGTCCAGGATGGCCAAGGTTACACAGAGAAACCCTGTCTCGAAAAAAAAAAAAAAATTAAAATGAGATACAGATCTAAACAGAATTCTCAATAGAGGAAATAAAAATGGCCAAGAAACACTTAAAGAAATGTTCAACGTCCCTAGCCATCAGGGAATTGCGAATCAAAACTACCTTGAGATTCTTTCTTAGACATGTCAGAGTGGTTAAGATCAAAAGCACAAGTGACAGTTCATGTTAGTGAGGATTTGAGGCAAGTAGAACACTTCTCTGTTGCTGGTGGGAGTGCAAACTCATACAATCGCTATGAAAATCAATATAGCAGTTCCTCAGAAAACTGGGAATCCATCTACTTCAAGACCTAGCTGTACCACTCTTAGGCATATACACAAT
>NC_067145.1:50939233-51071733 GCF_903995435.1 Acomys russatus
AAATGGCATTTCATTACAGCTTTTATTTGTATTCCCCTAATGACTAATGGTGTTGGGTATCTTCCATGTATCCAGTGACCATTTGTGTATATTTCATGAAGGATTATCAGTACAAATACTTATTTTAAGATTTGTTTATTTATTATGTATACAGTGCTCTGACTGCATGTACACCCACAGGCCAGAAGAGGAAAACAGATCACATTATAGATGGTTATGAGCTACCATGTGGTTGCTGCAAATTGAACTCAGGACCTCTGGAAGACCAGTCAGTGCTCTTAATCTCTGAGCCATCTCTCCAGCCCCCAGTACAAATGCTTTGTTCATTTATTAACTGGATGTTTTTGTAGTTGGGTTGCTGTTCTTCTTATATTGCACATATCAATCCTTTACAGGACTTGCAAATATTTTCTGCCACCTATAGGTTGTCTTTCACTTTCTTAATAACTGTGTTTATTCCACTGCAATGTTCCACCAAAGCACGTATATGTATTATCACTAACTACCTTACTGTTGGGGGCAAGAGCAATAGCTCCCTGGTTAATTCACTTTTTTCAATAAATGTGAGGGCCAACATTCAGATCCCCCCAACACAGCAGGACACAGTGGCACACATCCGCACTGCCGCACAGCCCTTCAGTGAGATGGGAAGTGAAGACAGGAGATTCTCTAGCTTCCCGCCCAGCTAGCTGGTGTTCACATCAGCGAACACGAAGAAACCCTGGCTCAAACAAGGTCAAGGTGAGGACTAACATGGGAGCATGACCTCTGACCTCCACATGCTGCTGTGGCACATTCATTCATACAAACACGCACACAATATACACAAGCATGCACACGTTGTATGCGCACCAAAAAAAAAAAAAAACTTTAAAATATAGTTGTTATCTATGGGTCACCTAGCCACGTTAGATTCAACCAATTGTGGGTTGAAAACGCTGGACCAACTTCACATGTGCATATGTTTTGATCCTTGCCATCGTTCACCGAACATCACAGCTTATCATGGCTTACATGGCATTTCCACAATATTGAGTGGCATAAATAGTCTATAGGTGCACATCTGCATAGGTCACAAGTCATTTTATACAAAGGACTTGATCAGCTACTGATTCTGGTAGCCAGAGATTGTTCCAGAGCCAGCCCACTGCTGACACCGAGGAAAGACTACATAGTTTTAAGTGAATTTATAGAAGCATTTATTACTATACCCTATATCATCCTTTAAAATGCATTTTAAAGGCTTTACTTTGATTCCCTGAATTGGTGACCATTCAACCACTGCCAAAATTATTTTCCATTTGAAGTATGGCAGCACAGCCATGCAACTGGCACCATTTTTGTCTGTCTGTCAAGTTCCTATTGTGCCAAGGGCACGCACCTCCTGACAGGTATTCCTTCACTTGTTTATGTGAGAGCATTTGAAATTTAAACTGATTCACTATGTTCATTTGACCATAATGAAAGGCCATGCTTCAAGGAGTGATAAGTTGTCTTCTCTTGGCTGCCCAGAGACTTCTGGAAATAGTCACCACTACTTTTGGATTCTTCTTCTGTCCTTTTGTGTCTCCAGGCTTCACTGTGCCTTGTGATGTATACTTAATGCCAAGAAATAGTTTATAAAAATAATACATTTACCATCACCTTTCTTTAAAAAAGAAAAAAAAAAGCAAAGCATAGGACTTAATTTTCACTAAATATGCACTTCCATTCTTTCTGGCTTATGCTTCCCAAGTTATTTACTGTGAAATAGAGAAATATTAACAAGCTATTCCAAAAATGAGCATTTGTGGATATACAACATTAGTACACCTTTTTTAAAAAAAATCACACTTACAGGGAGCATTTGAACTACGCTTTGTTCACATTTTGTATGGGGGCAGGCATGTGTGTGTGAATGTGAGTGTGTGTACATGGGTCTGAAGGTCAAAGTCATGTGTCTTCCACAATCACTCTCCAACTTTTTTTTCTACAGTCTCTCATTGAACCTTGAGCTCATGACTTTGGCTATACTGGCCGGTGAGCAAGCTGCAGGGATCCCTGTCTCTGCCTTCCCAATTCTGGGATTACAAATGTGTACCCATAGGCCTGGCTTTTACATGGGTGCTGGAGATTTGAACTCAGGTCCCAAGGCTTGCCCAGCAGTCACTTTACTGACTTCTTTATCTCCCAGTCCCTTGATTTGCCCTTTAGCAGGAAATCTCGGCCTTTATTTTCTGCTCGTATTTCAGTATGTCTAATCTCCAGTTCCTCAGTTTTCTTATTGACAGTACTAACTGGTTTCAGAATACCCGCCCCCACTGCCACAGCCACCACCACCACCCCAGCAGTAAGAGACAATTAACTGCTATTACACTCTATGGCCAGTGGGGGTAGAAATGTCCAGAATTTTTCCACTATAATTCGCACACTTGATGAAACAGCTATCCTGACTTTTGTATCCTAAGTCTAAATAAACAACTAATAGCATTCTTCATGCCACATATCAAAAAGAATTTTCAGAAGAAAACCAAAGTGTATTCTCTCACATTGAATTGAACAGTTTACAATGTCAAATCTATGTAAACTGCATGCGAGTCCCACACTACCAGCTCAGGACCTGGAGGAACCACAGTTGAAGTTACAAAGCATGTTACACATTATTTCTGTGCACCTATAAATGACAAAAATTATATTTAAAAAATGAGAATGTTCAAGGCAATGCAAAACAAAATGGAATTCCTAGAAAGAACGTGAAAACAAAAATGTCCCAGGAAAACCAGGGCAAGATAAGCTGGTGATGGGACTGTTAATACTGAGCTTCAGAGGCCGCCGACACACCCTGAAGGGGCCACTCCCACCCACATCCCCACCTACAGGACACAAGACACAGCTGCTCAGCTTGCTCACAGATATTTGATCTCATTTGTCTTTGGTTGTTGTTTCCCCTTCTCGCTTTTATCTTTATACATTTGTTTATTTTTATTTTTTGTTCTATAGTGGTTTCATTTGTGTATATTATACATTATGTATATAATTAATATAATATATATAATACTCCCTTTACCCTCTTTTATCTCCTTCCCCTCCTAATCAACCTCACTTCTCCCTAAAACTTTTGAGGTGTGTATGTGTGTGAATATAATATATAGCACATGGGGGTTTTTTCCTTCTTCTTTGGCATTTTGTTTGCTTATTTGAACAGGGTCTCGTGTGTCCCAGGCTAGCTTTGAGTTCAGTATGCAGACTCAGCAAGAACTTCAGACCCTCCTCCCAGCTCCACCTCTTGAGCACTGAGGATACAGGCGTACATCAGCATGTATGCAGTGCTGGGAATTGAACCCATGTCTTCTGTGCATGTTAAGCAAGCCCCCAACCGACTGAGCTACTTCCCCTGTGTCATTTGTCTTGGCCTTTCTGGAATCTGTACAATTGTACCTCGTTGTCATTTTAACTTCATCTTACCTAATTAACAATGCAATAAACACATTGGCATTTTCACTAACCACTTAAATCTACTCCTCTTTTGAACTACATGATCAAGGCCATATTTCTATTGGCAAATAGGCATTGTACTTATTTTATTAATTATATGAGTCATTTATATATTTAATAATTAAGCCACTTGACAGTCATTGTGTTGAAAATGTATTACTCTTGAGTTGCCTTTTTCCTTCCAAATAGTTGCTTTTGATGTAGTTGGTGGGACACACTAAATTTAAATTTAATGAGGTCTAAGTCCTATTGGGAATTCTTATTCCAGGATCAAAATTACAGTTGGTTCTTTGAAAGTCTTACATTGTGTCTTCCTCTTTCACCTTCTATCATCATCTTCCATAAAGAACTTTCTTTTTTGACTTAACTTTTTTTTTTTTTTTTTTTTACTTTACCATGACTTTTATATTTACCAGAATGGAAGATGATAATGTCTCTTGAGTCTGGTGTCATTTTAGAATAGAAACAAAAATTCATTTTGCTTTCTCTGAAATTATACCTATTTTAAAGGCAGTTGTTAGCCAAATGTTTGTTCCTGAGATGAGTTTTGGGCAGGAACACAATAACAGCCAGAGAAATGGAGATGTGACTACTCATGCTATTCCTGATAAGGCTGTCTGGGGAAGATTCTAATGCATGTGGCAAATGGGCTTCTGTCACTCTAGCAGAAGCCTCAGTGTTGACACAAGGCCTCAGGGGGGATCTTGGTCTCTCGATAACTGGCTGACTCTGATGGGACCAGAACAATGAGGAAAGAGGGAAACAATACCACCTTCTAGAAGTCTGATCACATGAGCTGAACCTGGGCAGAAAACAGCTTGCTGCAGAGAAGCTCTCCAGAGAAAGGGGAGGAGCTAAGTTCCCTCCTCCAGCCTCACAGCTGCCTCTGGAGAATGGACAAAGAATGGGCCCACATTTCCCTACCTAGATAATCAAGATTAATAATATTTATTCCATGGAGACAAACAGGGTGATGAGCATTTACCCTAGATGAACAAGATTCACGCTAAGAGCATTTCCCAATCTAGTCCCTAATTGAAAAGCTGTGTGAATTGTCAGTAAATCCTCAGACTACCTAGAAATCCCTGGTGTTTTATTTCGGAAATAACAGAAACTTCCTGTACTGTAAATAGTGCTCCAAGGAGCATGCTGACTTCTTCTGCATCGCTGGAAATGCTAAGTGTTCAGCCATTTTTCCAGAGATGAGGCCAGGGTTCAGCACAGGCCCTGTGTTCTTTCTGGGTGCCAAAAAGCAAGAGGACCAGCAGCTAATTCCTTGCCAACTGGAGCTAGAAGCTACTCTGACATTAACAAGTAATTTTGCTTATCATAAACTTTCCAATGAAAATAAAGAGGGCTTACATGGGCAGAGCCACAAAAACAAAGGCACACATTCAAGGAAATCAGCAAGAATTTGAGCAGCTACGGAAACCACCAGCCAATTCCAGCAGATGGCCTAAACAACATTTTCCATTTCAGAGAAAAATATCTTATCTCAATGATTATTCATCAAGACCCAAGGCCAAGCATCTTCTAAATATCCCATCTTATGAGACCATACAAGGAAAATTCTAGTGAGAAACTCAGCCAATAGACAAGTAATGATTAACCGTTGCAAGTCAACTCAAATTTTAAGCCACCCCAGAAACAATTTTGGATAACACAAAAATCAGGATTATGTACCTAGGAAAGACTAATGAAACTCAAAAGACATAATGTTCCCGCATGAAGCAGCTCCTTAAATTTTCTAAAAGCAAAAACCCTTTCTCTCTCTCTCTCTCTCTCTCTCTCTCTCTCTCTCTCTCTCTCTCTCTCTCTCTGTGTGTGTGTGTGTGTGTGTGTGTGTGCGCGCGCGCGCCTATCAACTAAAGAAAAAGAGACCATGATTTAGAGAGAGAGAAAGAGATGTGCATAAGTAGGGCTGAAGGGAGGAAAGAGAAAGGGAAATGATGTAATTATATCTTAACTTAAAAACAAAAACAAAACTCTGCCAATCACCTCTGTGCACCCAGGGCTTGAATGCAGGTATCAGAAAGCCTTCATCCACACAGCAAGCTCTCAGGCTCCTAAAGAGCATGGACAGCTATTCTGGGATACATGGCAAGACCTTGTCTCAGAAATAGGAAGAGAAGGAGGAAGAAGAGAAGGAGGAAGGGGGAGAGCAAAAGGACCAAGAAGAGGAGGAAGAAGATATTGTATTACTCATCTGCATCCAAAATGTGCTTGTTTCATTAAACTATATTAATCCAATGGTATTTACCAAGGCTAAGGGGTCACATAAGACTTTCTCTACTCGTGAAGTGATCAGACCATGGCACTGGCTTTGCATATCTTTTATTTTTGTCCTCTACATGGCACCAAATCTCTTAAGGAAAGAGACCATGTCTTCCCACTCACGGTGCAATCGCTATCTCTTAAATGAATGGATGAATCTTTAACTTCCCTTTTATTGGGAAGCTGACGTCTGCAAAGAAACTGGTTGACCCCAAGGACGGATAACCAGAAACACCGGAAACACAATGCAAGAGGTGATACAAGAAGCTCACACAGAATGGAACACACACACACACACACACACACACACACACACACACACGTGCATCTTTTTCCGGCAGGAATTTAAAGTCTGAAACAGGCCTGTGGGATGGATGCGATGTTAAAGGCTAGATAGGATAGCTCCACTAATCACCAAGTTAAAGTGCACTCACTGCCATAGGGCCCAGGCTCGGAGGCTTTAGGTATCAGAAGAAGCCATTAAACTATATCAAAATAAGCAGTGGAGAGGGCCAGCAAGATGGCTCAGTGGGTAAAGATGTCTGCTGCCTGATGGCCTGAGGTCAAAACTCAGAACCCACTCAGTGAAAGGAGAGAAACAATTCCCTCAAGTTGTCCTTTGGCTTCCACATGTGCACTGCAGCACACACCTGTGCACTGTGGCACACACCTGTACATTGCGACACACACCTGTGCACTGTGCCACACACCTGCCTACCTGCTTTAGAGATAAGGAAATCAGTTCCAGAATCTAGAACCCATTTTGTCTGGCTCCGAAGCCAATGCTTTTTTTTTTTTTTTTTTTTTTTTTTTTTTTTTTTTTTCCTGTTAGACATTGAGCAATGTCCTGTTAGACACTGAATGCCAGGAAACTTCCCTATATCTGAGCAACATCCTCAGAGCCTAAGGTTTTGTTTTGTTTTGAAATGGGGTTTTGTGTAGCATCAGACTCGTTCTGAGGCCAAGAGTCACCTCAGGCTCCTGAGCCTCCTGCCTCCACCTCCTGAGTTCCAGAATCACAGGCATGCCGCGCATCTGTTTTTATTCAGTGCTAGGGCTCAAGCCTGGGACCTCCTGCCTTGGAAGCAAACACTCTACCAACTGATTTATATGACCAACTCCTAGACTTTGACTTTTCATTTTTCAGACAAGGTCTCTCAGTGAGGCCTAAGCTAGCCTCCAACTTGCTGTGTAGTTCAGAAAGGCTGGTCTTGGGCTCACCTCAGACCTATGTCAAGATCATCCTGTCTCTGCCTCCCAAGCGCAGGTACTTTAGACATCCTCTTCGGTATCTGACCAAAGTCCAAACTCTCAGTCACCATCCCAAATTCAATCTCACCAATCTCATAGAAATATCAACATCCTAGGAATAAAACATAGCTGCCCTTCAACAGGTAGTAGGCTGCCACCTCTTATTATTTGCTGCAAGGAAAGAGAGCATTGGAAATTGCCCCTCCTCACCAAACAGTCGTGAGACAAAGATGAAATAAAGCACGCACTCCCACCATCTTAGTGTTACAGACAACACGGCCTTACCACGTGGTGTAGGCAACACACCAACCAGAATACACAGTGGCCCCTAACTTTAACATGTTTCAGTTCAACATTGCTTTCCTGCTAAGAATGATCTGTGGTAATGACTTACGCTGAGCAAGTACAACAAGGCCAGGCAGGTAAGACTTCGAGAATCATTAAGTAAATAATATAATAATGAATTAGTCGATTCTACTTTAAGTTAATGTCTTTTGGAAGTAAAATGCCCCCAAGAAAGGTATTTTTAGACTCTAAAAACAAAGGGTATTTTTGTTGTGCATGAGGTCATTTCCTGCACCTATTCCAAAAACTTACATGTATAAATTGCATAGGATTAAAACAAAATGACTTGTACTATTAAAAGCAATCGCAGCCATCTTTTCTTGGTCCTCCCCATAAGCACAGATTCAGCAGGAAGACTGAGAAAGGCCCACAGCTACTTTGATTAACTTTCATTTGACACATGAGGAAACTGTGATTCCTAGAGATAAGGCAGCTTGCCAAAGGGCTTCCCGGTGTCACAGCCCAGGCTCTGGCCTGTATATTTTGATAACCATATTGGTATATTTTCCACAGACTTCTTGAGCTCATGGTGCCAGCCTGGCTGCTGGTTCCTGCCAAACACACATCTGCTTCTAGCTGGCTTAGTGATGGAAGGGGGCTCTGTCACCATTTTGCATTAAGGTAAACAGAGCCTACCCTTCTTCTCCTGAGCACCAACACCACATCTTCCAGGTTCTTTCCACAACTCTGCTTGCTACCTTTTAAGGAACCATGTCAACAGCAGGCTATCTTCTAGAATTTGGCTTCTGCCATCCATTCTTCAGCAGCAGATACCACCACCATTACCGGAGCCACAGGTACGTTTACACACACACACACACACACACACACACACACACACACACACACACACACCATGAATTCCATCCAGCCATCTTGACCACCTAGTAACTCCAGGTTCCAATATTTCTCCCCCTATCTCCCCCCTTTTTTATTTCTCCAATTTCTTGATCAACTTGCTCTGGCTAACAAACCCATCATAATAATCATGCAAATATCAAAATCTCATTTGAATTCAAAGGATGGGTCTCTGGAAATACAGGGCAGGCAAGACAGCTTGAAGCTTTCACATTGGAAACACTAAATTAAGTATGAAGTCACCTTTCCAATGAATAAAGGCATTTTAAAAATCAAGTTACTGTGCTTGCTTCGGCAGCACATATACTAAAATTGGAACGATACAGAGAAGATTAGCATGGCCCCTGCGCAAGGATGACACGCAAATTTGTGAGGCATTTTATATTTTCATTCACACATGGAAACTAAACAACTTTCTATTTAATGACACGTGAGTCATGGAAGAAATAAAGGAAGAAATAAAAGACTTCCTGAAATTCAATGAAAATGATGGGACAACATACCCAAATTTGTGGGACACATTGAAAGCAGTGCTAAGAGGAAAATTCATAGCACTAAGTGCCTTTAAAAAGAAAATGGAAACATCTCACATAAACAACTTAACAAGACATCTGGAAGCCCTAGGAAAAAAAAGAAGCAGAAACACCCAAGAGGAGTAGATGTCTAGAAATAATCAAACTCAGGGCTGAAATCAATAAATTAGAAACAAAGAGAACAATCCAAAGAATCAACAAAACCAAGAGCTGGTTCTTTGAGAAAATTAACAAGATAGACAAACCGTTAGCCAATCTAACGAAAAGACAGAGAAACACTATCCAAATAAACAAAATCAGAAATGAAAAGGGAGATATAACAACAGACACCGAGGAAATACAAAGAATCATAAGAACCTACTTTAAAGGCATTTATGCCAAAAAAAAAATTGAAAATCTAAGGGAAATGGACAATTTTCTTGACCGATTCCATTTGCCAAAATTGAATTGAGATCAGATAAACAAATTAAATAGCCCTATTTCGCCTATAGAAATAGAAGCAACCATTGATAGTCTCCCAACCAAAAAAAGCCCAGGGCCAGATGGCTTCAGCGCAGAATTCTACCAGTCCTTCAAAGAGAAGCTAATACTGGTACTATTCAAGCTATTCCAAAACATAGAAATGGACGGAACATTACCAAATTCCTTCTATGAGACCATAGTCACATTGATACCTAAACCTCACAAAGACCCAACAAAAAAAGAGAATAGCAGACCAATTTATCTTATGAACATTGATGCAAAAATACTCAATAAACTACTCACAAAACGAATACAACAGCATATCAAATACATTATTCACCATGACCAGGTAGGCTTCATTCCAGGAATGCAGGGATGGTTTAACATACGGAAATCCATCAATGTAATCCACCATATAAACAAACTGAAAGAGAAAAACCACATGATCATCTCCTTAGATGGAGAAAAAGCATTTGACAATATCCAACACCCATTCATGTTTAAAGTTCTGGAGAGATCGGGAATACAAGGCACTTATCTAAACATAATAAAGGCTATATACAGCAAACCAGTAGCCAACACTAAATTAAATGAAGAGATACTCAAGGAAATCCCTCTAAAATCGGAGACCAGACAAGGCTGCCCACTTTCCCAATATCTCTTCAACATAGATCTTGAAGTTCTAGCCAGAGCAATAAGACATCAAAAGGAGATCATGTGGATCCAAATGGGAAATGAGGAAGTCAAATTATCCCTATTTGCAGATGATATAATAGTGTATATAAGTGACCTCCAAAATTCCACCAGAGAACTCCTACAGCTGATAAACACCTTCAGCAAATTGGCAGGATACAAAATTAACTCAAAAGAGTCAGTAGCTTTCCTATATACAAATGACAAACAGGCGGAGGAAGAAATTAGGAAAACTATTCCCTTCACGATAGCTACAAGCAATATAAAATATCTAGAAGTAACTCTAACCAAGCAAGTGAAGGACTTATTTGAAAAAAACTTTAAACCTCTGAAGAAAGAGATTGAAGATGACATCAGAAGATGGAGGGATCTACCTTGTTCATGGATCGAGAGAATTAGCATAGTAAAAATGGCCATCTTACCAAAAGCAATGTACAGATTCAACGCAATCCCTATCAAAATATCTACAAAATATTTTGAAGATATTGGAATATCAATTCTGAAATTCATATGGAGAAATAAAAAGCCCAGAATAGCAAAAACAATCCTATACAATAAAAGATTCTCTGGAGGAATCTCCATACCTGATCTCAAGCTGTACTACAGAGCAACAGTACTTAAAACAGCATGGTACTGGCACAGCAATAGGTTGGTAGATCAATGGAATCGAGTTGAAGACCTAGAGATGAATCCACACACATATGGTCACTTGATTTTTGACAAAGAAGCCAAATCTATTCAATGTAAAAACGATAGCATCTTCAACAAATGGTGCTGGTCTAACTGGGTGTCTACATGTAGAAAAATGCAATTAGATCCCTATTTGTCACCATGCACAAAACTCAAGTCTAAGTGGATTAAAGACCTCAACTTAAAACCAGAGACATTAATTCAGTTAGAGGAAAAAATGGGGAAGAGCCTGGAACACATAAGCACAGGAGACAACTTCCTAAACAGTACACCAACAGCCCAGGCCTTAACATCAACAATTAATAAATGGGACCTCATAAGGCTGAGAAGCTTCTGTAAGGCAGGAGACGCTGTCAGCAGAACAAAGCAACAGCCTATAGACCGGGAAAATATCTTCACCAACCCTTCATCTGACAAAGGTCTAATATCCAAAATATATAAAGAACTCAAGAAATTAAACATCACCAAATCAAACAACCCAATTGAGAAATGGGGCTCAGAACTAAACAGAGAATTCTCAACAGAGGAATGTCAAATGGCCAATAAACACTTAAAGAAATGCTCAACCTCCTTAGTCATCAGGGAAATGCAAATCAAAACAACTCTGAGATTACATCTTACACCCATCAGAATGGCTAAGATCAAAAACTCAAGTGACACCACATGTTGGCAAGGATGTGGAGAGAGAGGAACACTCCTTCATTGCTGGTGGGAATGCAAACTAGTACAACCACTTTGGAAATCTATCTGGCACTTTCTCAGAAAACTGGGAATAGGGCTTCCTCAAGACCCAACTATCCCACTCCTTGGAATATACGCAGAAAATGCCCTACCACACAACAGGGACATACGCTCAACCATGTTCATAGCTGCTTTATTCGTAATAGCCAGAACATGGAAACAGCCTCAGTGTCCCTCAGTAGAATGGATTAAGAAACTGTGGTACATTTACACTATGGAATACTACTCAGCTATTAAAAACAAGGAATTCCTGGAATTTGTGGACAAATGGATTGAACTAGAAATTATCATAATGAGTGAGTTCACCCAGAAGCAAAAAGAGATAAATGGTATATACTCACTTATATCGAGACACTAGTCCAAGGGATACGTCCCATGAAAAACTTTACTTACCAGGAAAGTGAGTCAGAGGGGAGGACATCCTATTGAGACTTTAGGTGAGAGTAGTATGGAAGAATGGGGTAATAGAAGGATCCAGAGGGTCCTGGAAACCTACAAGAAGAACTTTATAACAGGCAGATCTGGGTCCTGGAGTCCTCCTCAAACTAAGGCCCCAGCCAAGGAAAATATAGGCAGTAAACTTCGAACCCCTACCCAGACCTAGCCGATGAACAGGACATTCTCTTGAGTGGAGAGTGAGATCTGACTCTCACACAAACTCTGGTGCCCCTTTTCTGACCACGTCCCCTGGATGGGGAGGCCTGGTGGCACTCAGAGGAAGGATAGCAAGTTACCAAGAAGAGACTCGATAGTCTAAGAGCATATATAGCGGGAGCTCTCCCTCAATCACAGACATAGGGGAGGGGAGAAGGGGGGAAGCGAGAGGGAGGGAGGAATAGGCGGATACAAGGGAAGGGCTAACAATTGAGATGTAATATGAATAAATAAATAAATAAATAAATAAAATATAAATAAATAAATAAAAATCAAGTTACAGGGTTGGTGAAATGGCTTCGCAGCTAAGCCACTTGCCCCAAGCCTGAGCATAATCCTAAGGACCCACATAGGAGAAGGAGAGAATTAGCTTCTAAACTTGTCCTCTGGCCTCAACATGTGTGCCCTGGCACAATGTACCCACATACACACAAAATAAATAAGCATTTAATTAAAAAAATTAATTTGATGACAACATGAATGTATAAACATAAAAAAAAATAATGGGATGACTCATCTGAAACAGGAAACATGAGTCTTTTCCAGACACACACTGAAACCATCTCTTATCATGGGAGACCTACGGCTCCCCAGGTTGACAGACAGAGAAAAAAGCGACAAAGCCCAGAGTGAGCATGTCTGATCTCAACCCACCCACTCCAGGACATGCCAGCCTGTGGCTTCATAGAAAACTCAGAGGAGAAAGACTATCTCTTACAATAAACAAGAAGCCCCTCTGTGTGTGAATTCACTCTATTTGTGACATAGAAAACCACAAGCCAGGAATTGTACTCTACAAAG
This sequence comes from Acomys russatus, assembly GCF_903995435.1. NCBI lineage: Eukaryota > Metazoa > Chordata > Mammalia > Rodentia > Muridae > Acomys > Acomys russatus. The sequence continues at coordinate 50,952,010 of NC_067145.1, forward strand.
ACACTGCCTACAACAGGTACAGTTCCTCTCACAGAGTCAGAACCGTCCATCCATCTCCACATTCAGAAGACCCCCAGATAAGAGTATTTCTCAACTCACCAGAACAGACTAGGGTTTCAATGGTGGCCTCAACCACAGCAGACCACCTCAGAGAACAGCAGCACCTGGAGGCAGCCAGACCTAGGCTGGAGTGAATTTACTCATTAATTTTTAGACTTGGCAGACGCGACTGTCATTTTGAAGACAAGTAGCTATCTCTTGGTGGGAAAGGGGCCAGTACCATGATTATTTTATGTCTACACAGATGTGTTCATACTCTGAACTTTAAAAGTGAGGTTACATCATGATTGTGGCTGTTCTGCTGTTGTTGATGGTGATGATTTTTTGGTTTGATGTTTGTATTTGTTTGTTTTTGTAATGAATCTCACTGTTGCCAAGGCTGGTCTCAAAGTCATGGGCTTAAATGACCCTTTGCCACAGCCTTTCTAGCAGTTAGAGGCACATGCCACCACAGCCTACGTTCAATTTACAGTGAGAATGTGTCTGGTTTGGTTTGGTTGTTACTTTTAATTTTTGTTTTCTTTTGTTGTTCTTGGGGTGTTGGCAACTGAGATGAGGGCTTCACAAAAGCTGGACAAGTGCTCCACAACTGAGGCACATCCCCAGCTCTATGATTGTGCCTTCCAAGTTATATACTGAGAAAGAGAGACAAACAGACAAAGACAGAGAGACACAGAGAGAGGGACAGAGAGAGGGACAGGAAGAATATGAATCTCTTGCTAAGAGAAAAGGATCAGAGGAAAATGATAGCGTCCTACTTTTCTATTTTCACATTCTTTTCTAGAATTAGAAGTGGGAAAGAAACCATATTTTTATGTGGTTATAATTTTATTATCTTACATAAGAACCTTTAGACTTTTCTGTTTGATTATCTTTAATTGCTCTCTTGAGGAGTAGCTGTATCATGTATGAAGTCGCATGAGCAGATATGGGACAGTGACTTAGTAACACATAATATTGTGTGTGTGTGTGTGTGTGTGTGAGAGAGAGAGAGAGAGAGAGAGAGAGAGAGAGAGAGAGAGAGAGAGAGAGAGAGAGAAACAGACAGAAAGACAGACAGACAGACAGATGGAACTGCCTGTCAGACAGACTGTCTGGAGACACTGAAACACTAGAGGCATGGCTATCTCCAAGGCTTGAAGAAAAGCAACTGGAAAAGCTCTCAGCTGAAGACCTACAAGCCTAAAGGGTACTGGGGTAAGCCTGGCACCCAGAGCTGAGCCTGGGGGAGGCTGGGCTGCAGTTCGCAGAGGGCTCGCTCAAGCCACTCCTGCATTTTCTTCTTTCCACATTCATTCTGCATCAACCAACTGGATATTGTTACAGTCTGAACCTGATGTGCCCCACCCAAGCTGGGGATGCTCTTTCAGAAGACTACGTAACCTGGAGAAAAAGGGGAGACTGATGAAATCAGGTCATCTGGAGGCTATAGGTTAGCATCTGGTATTGACTTGCTTTCTGACTCCTGGTCCACCATGAGTACACAGTCTCCCCCACTGGCTCTCACTACCATGCCTTTTCTGTGGTGATGAACTGAGCCTTGAGCCTGAATAAACCTTTCTTCTTTCTGTTCTGTCAGACACTGTGATTACAGCGATGCAGAGGAGCCTTCCCCCGCTTAGCTACAGCTGTAATAGTCTCTTCTGGAGACTATCCATGTGGGTACTTCCTCATCCAATCAAGTCAAGACCTAAACGTAGCCCCTCCTAGAGTACAAAGGCACCTGCCCTGCCAAAGGCCCTGACAGGGTTCTGTTGGCCCATGTGAGCAATGAGCACTTGGTTACAGTCTCTTCACCAATACTAGAGGGATCTGCTTCATGAGACAGAACAAGAGGATGAGCAGGACCCAGTGTGGCTGCTGGCCCCCCAGGCATGGACCTGGATGGGAATTTCTGGGTCCCAAATGCCAACAATAACTTTGTGAACTAAATAAGTATAATTCTGAATACCAAATTTTAGCAATTTAGCCACTAAATATTGTTCTTGACAATATTTTTTAAAGCAACACATCACATTGTCACTGAACACACACACACACACAAATAAAGATACATGTTGACTATAGAAAATTTAGAGGACTCAACCATCTGACCAAAGCAACTCATCTTCCTTCCCCTGGCTTCTCTGGGAGGAAGCAACAGAAGTACAGGGAAAGACATTCAGGACTTTTAAATATAAGATAACGTCATGTCCTTGATGATTCATAAGGAAGCAGACCACGAAGGAGCCGCCATGGACCCTGTTACAGACAGTGCTAGAAGCGCATCCTATCGCTGGACATCCTGGGAGTCCAGAGATGCTACACTTCCTACACTGTCAGCTACCTTCAAAGGGAGTGTAAAAGGAGACAGCGTTTTAAAAATGGTTTCACGATGGTTCACGTCTGCTGTCCTGGCACTTGGAGGTGGAAACAGGAGCAGCGGGGATTCAGGAACACCCGCAGCCTCGCAGAAAGTTTGCCCACCGAGGCTCTTTGAGACACCGTCTGAAACACTCAAACACAAACTGTATAAAGGGTTGTGCATGGCGCTCAGTGGCACAGCACCTGCCTAACACCCACAAGGCTCTGAGGTTAGGCTCTGAACACTGGAAAACTAAAGTTAAAATGTATTTGTTTAATCATTTCATCTTGACCCAACAATTCCAGGAACTCTCTGGCAAAATAAATAGTTAAGCTCTGTATGGTGTTTTTTTTTTCCCCCAATATTGTTTGCTACAGAAAAAGCCACTAGTTAGATATTATATTAAACAAATGACAGCCCTATAATATGGAATACTATGAAGGCATCTGTGTAACACTGGAAGTCTGTTGCTTCCTTGACATGCAAGGATATGCATAACTTGACAGCAGGATTCGAGGCTTCGAAGCAACCTTGTATGCTACCTCATTTCTAATCGTTCATCACCACACAAAAATCAAACAGATTCAAGGTGTTCATCACAGAGGTGGAAGCTATAGCAAACTCCCAGCAAAATGAAGGACGAATGGGTGGGATTGGCGGAGTATATTATGGTACCCCTACTCAGGAGGGCCAGACAAGCCTGAAAGTAGCACTGCAGTTTATCTCTGGTGCACAGTAAGCTAAACTACACTCTTAAGTAGAAAAAGTAGTTGAAGTGTGATTCTACCGTTTGAAAAATCTATAGAGAATGTGCCCTCTCCACAAACGGTCTTGGGTTCTCTTCAGGCCTTGAGATGATTGGAGGAGACACGCTAACGCCATGGAGGACAGTCTATGTCACTCAAATTCTACCGATGTAAACGCTAACCCAAAACACACTCCTCACAGACACACCCCAAATACTGTGGCCCAGCCACTCAGATGCATGCGGTTATTCATCGCAGTGTATAAGGACATGAAGAGAAGAAGAACATACAAGGGAAAAGCGAGGTCCACAATGCTGAATGCACAATGGCGGTCATTCGAGGTGAGGGAGCAGGAAGGCAATCTGGGAAGGGCACAATGATCTGAGTCTTAGCTCGCATTTCCGAGAGTGTGTTTGTCCCTTAGCTAAAAACAATTAGATGTGCGTTAACCCCACAGCTGGACCAATGGTAAGTGTGCATGTAAGGACTGACTGTGTGCACATGAGGCCTCAGACTACTCCCTTCTGTCTTTATGCTTTACCTTTCAACATCTTTTATGTCGCCATGACAAAACTGTGTGCATCTTCTGTAATCGGTGCCTTGGAAACGCTCCGGTGGTATATGGGAATGCTGATCAGCCAAACACTAAAACTTGGTATTTGAACCCGGAGTCGGTGTACTCACCATGTCAGAGTGGCTTCTGATTTTATTTCATTGGGGGAACATTCAGCCATGAATTCCTCACTTTGATTTTACTTATTGATTTGAATGTATAGCAAGCCCCAAACTTGTTTGAGAATTCTTGTTTCTGCTTTTATTTTTATTATTTTATGTTTAATTTCATTCCTATGCATGAAGGCAGCTGCTTGATGATGCTTATTTTTCAGCCATTAAAGAAGGCCACATGTCCTTCCTCTTCAATGGCCTCTGTCCTTCTCAGACTTTCACCCACTAACTTACATCTTCCTGTATTTCCAGAAGAGCAATAAATAAATGTTCCATGAGCCACAATGGTGAGATTTCATCTTTGTCCCCTTTCCCTTCAGACTTTTCAGCTCTTTCTTTTTTTATAATTTCCTGTCTTTCAGCTCTCAGGACCTTAGACCTGTGCTTACTTTAGGGACTGATTTCATCGCTATAGGAGAGAGGTTTTGTTTACCCCACACTCTCCCTTGGCTCAGTGACTTTAGCATTAACCAACTGGGCGTAACAAGCTCTATGGAGTTCATTCCTCATAAGCTGGGCCCCAAAGCCCCTTGTGAGGGTGTGTGCACGCACACTGGTTCCTCATCCAGACAGCTTCTTCCTTCCTTCACAGGGACAGATGGTGTGCTCAGTGGGGGAGTCTTCCAGCAGATGTGAGCAGCTATGTTCAGGTTGTGGAGGGGAGAGGCAAAGGCTTATTTATGCTCCCGAGAAACATCAGATGGCTTGTTCCTACTCCCCAGCATTTAGCAGAGGCCAGGCTTGCTCTGCCTATAGCCGCATTCCATGTGTAACACAACGTGTGTGCTTCTGCAGCTTGTATAAAAGACGGTGGATTTCCAACTTGCTCCACACCTCACACCAGCTTTTCAAGGTGCTGTTTCTGAGAGAAGGACATTGGATCTTTGCAAAACTAATGTTAACAGTTTGAATTTAAAATGGTGCTCCGCGGACTCCTGTTTCAAGTGTTGCTGTTTTAGGGGTGGTGGAGGCTATATTGAGGGAAATGGGGCCTGGTTAGGAGAAGTAGCTCACTAGGGCTGGAACTTTGAAGGTTATACCCCTTCTGGTCCTGGTTTGCTCCGTTACTTATTCTGTCTGTCTGTCTGTCTGTCTGTCTCTCTCTCTCTCTCTCTCTCTCTGTGTGTGTGTGTGTGTGTGTGTGTGTGTGTGTCTGTGTCTCTTTGTCTCTGTCTCTGTCTCTCTGCTTTTCTGTCTGTCTGTCTGTCTGTCTGTCTGTCTGTCTGTCTGTCTCTCTCTCTCTCTCTCTCTCTCTCTCTCTCTCTCTCTCTCTCTCTCTCTCTCTCTCTCTCTGTGTGTGTGTGTGTGTGTGCGTGTCTGTGTCTGTGTCTGTGTCTGTGTGTCTGTGTGTATTGTCCTGGGTGCGTGTGTGGAGTCCACAGGTTGGCACTGGTAGTCCCCCTCTGTCACTCTCATCTCATCTTTTGAGACAGTTCTCTCGCTGAACCTGGGCTTTGCCATCTCTACTGCGTTAGCTTCCCAGTGAGTCCCTAGGCTCTGTCTGTGTCCACTCTTCAGTAGCAGGATTCCAGACAAGCCTGCAGCATTGTGCCTGGCATCTGGCATGGGGTCCTATTACAGCAGGTACCTTACCTACTAAAACAACTCCCCAGACCCTGGAAAATATTAGTTCATGAGTCATCTTAACTCTCTACCCTGTCATTTTAGGAAGAGTACTCTTTTTAATCCTTTATCCATCTTCTCCTTCTCCGTCCCTGTCCAACTTCTCCATATAAGCTCTGTTCCTGTACTGGGTTCAGTCTTCAGATTTTGCAATGCATTATTTGGTCCCAAAGGCTACTATGGGAAAACCTTCTGACAAAAGTCAGCACAATGTTGTGATAGATGATCTGCACCAAGGCCGTCCTATTTTTCTTGTCCTTTGCTGGAGGTGTCTGGAACTCTTACAGAGGATGAAAACTGTGGCTTTACTTCTCTGTCTGCCCAACACTTAAGCCTTGCAATCAAGCCTCCCATTCTTACGCTCCTGGTTCTTTGTTGATTGGCCCTTCCTTCCTCCCTCTGTAACAGAAGCTTTGGAGACAGGAAAAAAATCACAGCTTCCTGCTTTGCCTATTTATTATGCTTAATTAACTTCTCTATGGTGAGTTCTATATTTAGTGGCCAGTATGATATCCATCTTGGAAAACATAGTGTCCAACTGTGCTTGGCTCTAAAACATTTGTTGTAATAGATCTAGTTTCTGTGATCTCTCTATCTGTATATGTATGTCACAAACACACACACACACACACACACACACACACTTCCTATATTTTACTCAGAGGCAACTCACCAAGTGGTGGTGAGTTGTGAATCTTTTCACACAAAAGCAAGTGTGTGGACAAACCAAAAGAGAACACTATGGTGGATGGGTTAGATTTTAACCCATAATAAAAATGTTGACCCTAATACACCAAGCACTGTCATAATTTTAGGGGCTTGGGCTTGGTGTGAAATAGGTAATTGGCCAGAGATATCATAGATGCCAGGATGCTGATGTTTGTGGTGGGAAGGGATGTGGATGATGGATGAACTCATCCCTGAAGGTGCGTGTAAAGGCTAGAGGTGGACATCAGAGGTTTTCTTCAATCATTTCTGCACCCTGTTTTTTTTTAGACAAGGTCCCCCACTGAACCTCATACCATTTCAGCTAGCCTGACCAGCCAGCAAGCCTGGAAGACCTGCCTGTGTCCACTCCTCAGAGCTGGTGTACAGAAGCAACATGACAACCTCGGCTTCTTAAAAGCATGCACGTCGGGGATCAACATTCACATCCACGTGTTTGTATGGCGGGCGATTTGATCAATGAGCTCCCTCCACAGTCCCAAGACACTAGCTTCATTGCTGTGTGTCTTGCCTTACAGGAGTATGGTCTTTTGGGACTTGATTCTCATGGTGAAAGCAATCGTATCCTGGGACTTGGGGAACTAACTTAATGTCACCCCATCCAGCAAGCAGCATGCTGAACTATCAAAATATGCCCACCCACTATCTCTGATCTCTATATTGGCTGGACTCTTTTGACTTTAAGTATAGAATAGCTAATTCAAAATTAGAAAAGGAAATTATTAGAGTAACTTGTGGAGAAATCCAAGACAAGGGAAGCTTCACAAACTGGCTGCATCCAAGGGCAGGCCTCCTATTTTGTATTTCTTACTTCTGCTTTCTTCTTTTGGAGTCCGGGCTTAAGGTCTTACCTCACAGAAGCGGGATGGCTGCCAAGAGCTGCTGTCGTTATCCTCGCTTTCATCAGTTAATTAGTTAATCAATTAATTCCACTTGGAAAAGCTTACCACTCTCAAAAGTGTTTGTTTGTTTTTTAAGGTTTGGAATTAAATCTCCCTATATGAATAGATCATACTCTGGCCTCGGAGACAGTTGTAGGTGTGTCTCGGGTACAGCACACTGTGACATTCGCCAGTGCAGCCACCATCCTCTTCCATTTGAAAATAGAAAAGATATCTCCTTAAAGAATGTATTCTTTCTTCCCTTAGATTAGGTGACTTAGGGTTGGTCCAAAGGTGAAAATTAGTGTGTCCATCTCTACTTCTAGTTGCATTTCAGAACTAGTTGTCACATTTAGCCTAACTGAGGAGACATCTCTGAAGAATAGTAATGATTAGGTATTTGCTGGTCTTAAAGAGGATCTGAGTGTGTATGTGCCCACATGCACACACACACACACACACACACACACACACACACACACACCAGCTCTTGGAGCTGGAGTGATGGCTTAGTAGTTAAGAGCACTTCCAGAAGACACAAGTTGGTTTCTCAGTATACAACTGCCTAGAACTTCAAGTTTCATGGTTTCTAACACTCTTCTCTAGCCTCCACAGGCAGTCATATATGTGACACCAACACACACACACACACACACATACACACACACACACACACATTGTGAAAAAAAAAATAAATCTTCCGAAGGGGGAAAAAAAACAATAGCAATGACATGGTAGTTCAAGAAGGCGGAATGAGCTCAAAATAGGCATGCAGTCTTGATTTTTCCTACCTCAACTTTGGGTTCATGGTCAGAGCGCCATCCATAAATATGTACCAGCTTATTGATTCATTCAGGATAGCATAAAGATAGTATATTTAGAATAATGAGGAAGAAATGCTTTATTCACTGTAAGCTGGGGGTTTGTTTTCCACTTCAGCAAATGAGTCTTCTTCTGAGTTATTATATCACAGTCCTGGAGATTGAACCTAGGTCCTCAGCACTCTAGCCAAGTGCTCCTCCACCAGAGAGCAACAGCTACCAACAATCTCCTTCGTGTCAAGTTTTTTTTTTTTTTTTTTTTTTGGTACTAAAAGGATGGCAGTGAAGTGTACACAATCCCTTCTCTCAGGGAGTTGATATTTTAATGAAGGTAATGACAGCAGACAACAAGAACTGGGATAAATAAGCACTCGGGAGAAGACTGCAAGCATAAAGGCTTCCATTCAGACCCCAGGCATCCATGTGAGAGGCAGGTGCAGCGGCTTTAACCCTGGCACTGGGGTACAAAAACAGGAAGATCTCTGGATCTCATTGGCCAATCAGCCAGTCAAGCTGAATCAATAGAAAGAAAGAAGGAAAGAAAGAAAGAAAGAAAGAAAGAAAGAAAGAAAGAAAAAGAAAGAGGAGTTATTGATAATGATACCTAACATAACTTCTGACTTTCACACACATGCATTTGCATGAACACATGCACACACCCATACAAACATGCCTACTATTAATAATAACAATAATAATTATTATATATAATATATGATGATGATGATGATTACTTAGATCAACTCCAAGCAACAGATAGTTAGAAGATGGCAACCAAAATAAAGCAATTGCAAGGATCCTAAAGAAATTGATATGCACTCATGTGTGTGCAGGTACCAGTGCAGGTATGTGCACACATACCTCAGGCACCATCCACTTTGTTTTTTAAGACAGGGTCTCCCATTGGCCTGGAACTCACCAAATAGGCCAGATGTCTGCCCAGCAAGCTCCATGGATTCCCCTGTCACCACATGCACATCTCACTCAGCTTTTTATGTGCATTCCAGGGATTGACATAGGCTCCGCTGCTTGTATAGAAGCGCTTTAATGACAGAACTATCTCTCTGCTCTCTTTAAGGTGATGTGTGTGTGTGCTTGTTGACTCCCCTGCTGACTCCAGACACAGATCCAGGGTGACAGACAACACCCCACAGTTAGAATGGGAACACTCACTGTCCCTTTTCCCTTGAGCTCACTTTGTTGGAGACAGCAAGTCAGAGAGCCAGAGAAAAGCAAAACTCAGAGCCTCTCCTTGCCTTTCAAAAGCCAGCACTGACCTAAAAAGAACTGCTGAGCAAATTGGTTCCCCACTGGCACTAGCCCAGAACACTCCTCCCAATGGTAAAATGTATTGATTAAGGACCGGGGGAAGTATTCCCAGACTCCTGCAGGAGGGAGAACAGTGTAGGGGACCCACAGGTACAGGAGCAGACAACGACATGGAAAGGCCCAGCTATAGTCACAGTTTCTTCCACAAAGCTGCCACCATGTGCTCTTTCACAGAACCCTCCACTGGATGAAATGCCTCTCCTGGCCATGAAGAAAAGGAAGCTGTAGCTTAGCTTGTTTAGGAAAGAAAGACTTGAAAAACCATGGTGTTTACACAGAGATGCCCTGCCCCACATAAAAGAGCAAAGTTAGGGTTCGCCTAAGTATAGAATACCCTAACAGTGATACCTTACTTTTCATTTATTTATTTACTTTGAGACAGGTTCTCATGTAGCCCAGACTGACCTCATATTCTCCATGTAGCCAAGAATGACCTTAAATTCTTTATCCTCCAGAGACTACCTCTGAAGTGCTGGCATTAAAAGCATACACCACCACATCTAGTTTTATGAAATGGTAGGGATAAACCCTACCGCTTCCTACATAGACAAGCATTCTGTCAACAACTACATCCATAGCCTTCCCCACTCCCCACTCCTCTTTTTTTTTTTTTTTTTTTTTTATTATTGGCAAAGAAGTTTGGGCTAAAATGCTAAGCCCTTACAATTCCTATATTTGGGGATATGCAGACGTATATTTAATCTAAACTGTAATAAAAAAAATGCCAGCAAACAGTACTTGCCCATGCCATAATTCCTGACCTGCACAGTGCTCAAAATAAGTTAGCTGTTTGCCAGCAGTTTCTGATTCGGGGCTCTGGGATCTGGGGCAGGGACTAGGAGAGGAAGTGGGGAAAGCCCAATGCAGGCTCAGACAATTAAAATCGCACCACAGGGGCACCCACACCAGGAAAAAGTTGGGCAGAACAAATAATCTTAGCCTGAGAAACCTTGATGCACAGTTGGAAAGTCAAGGTCTCAGGAAAACTCGGACAGGAAAAAGTTCTGCATGTTAGCTTGCTTTCTTTTGGCACCAGTCTCAAAAGCTGAAATAAAATACTGCACACTCAAGTGACTTCAAGTAAGTGCAGTCATAAGTCATTTCTACTCAAACAATGAGCGATTTTAATAAAGGAACAGGAAAAGTTCTAGAAGGAAAGAACACTCCGGCTTTCATTGTTCAGCAAACACGCCCTCTTGAGTACTTCGCCCCCCCCCTCCACCCCCACAGTTGCCGCTGAGTGGGTGTCTGCCGATGGCAACATGAGAAAAAGGTAAAACCAGCTTCTTTTATTCCAGTAAAGGAGAAATGTGATTGTTTTACTCTTACATAATATTGGATGTATGATTCGCAAATGTATTTGCTTGTGCAATGGTGCAGATTTTGTGTTGTTTTAGCCTCCCACCCAAGTAACTGGAAAATATCCATGCGATGAGAGAATGCGTCTCAGGGCTGGCTTTCTTTTTGGCTTGGGGACTGGCTTACAGCATGCAGTCTGCTACTCATTTAATCTTTCTGCTTCTGGGGGGGGGCATTTGCACAGTAGGATGGGGTGGTGGTCTCAAAACTGGGTTTCTAGGATTAGAAACTATGTAAATGTCAGTGCTGCGATGAAGGTACATAGACATTAAAGGCCAGACTCTGCCTGATAGCTTTATTACACACAGCAATAGTAACAGTAATAATCACATCCACGCTTCTTGGTTTAGGGTTGTAGTCTTTGTTAAGACCTCTTGTTCCTTTAAATGTTCTAGAACTATGCAGCATCTCTCTCTCTCTCTCTCTCTCTCTCTCTCTCTCTCTCTCTCTCTCTCTCTCTCTCTCTCACACACACACACACACACACACACACACACACACACACACTGGTCTGAATGAACAATGAGACTTAGAAAAATGATGTAGAACCAATGTGTTTGCTCTTGGAAACACTGTTTGAAATCACGATAAACTCCTAAGGTATTACCGAAGGACTTGTACACTCCTTCCAGTTTCCCAGACTGTGGCACTGTATACACGGATGGTGCACCATCAATCCTGCAGGCCCTTTACCTACTGAGCTGTCTCTCCATCTCCCTACCGTCTTTCTTTCTTTCTTTCTTTCTTTCTTTCTTTCTTAATGGCTCCATTGCAGCTCTGGAGAGTTTTCATTTAGTCACTCTTGTTGGCAGTAGCCATCCTCCACCCAGCCATCCAGCTGCTCTGTCCTCTGTGTCCCTGTAAGCTGGCACCCAAGCAGGGGTTGAGGGCTGAGCGATATTTTACATTCCCTTCTCCTAGCTAGGAGTCGGACATGAAATGACAGCAAGGTGGCTGTAATGCTGTAATAAAAAGGAGACAGTGAGGCTGTCCCGAATAGCTGAGTTTCTTTCTGTCTTCCTGACTACCTGTACAGGTGTACAATAGCTACCTATTGTAGCATGGGCCCTAAAAGTAACTATACAATCATACGGGCATTGCCATTCCCCTGGTTTTTTATTGTGTATAACACAGATTTGTTTATGGAGAGTCAGCTGAGCAAGCACCGTGCTTTATTCCCCTTCTAGGGCAGCGCCTACCGTGCTCAGTTAATACAAACCTGGACTCACGTTCTGGAAGCAGCTATCTCCAGGTGATCAGGAATTCTGGAGTAATTTCCTCAGAGCTGAGGTCCCCAGCAAGGGGCCCGTGAAGGTCACTGCAGTTCTGGTTGGGGATACATTAGAGGGTTTTATGGGGAAACATACAGGCAAGACTTGATTGATAGAAAGGGAAGTTGTAGCAATAGGGATGTTCTTTGAGTAAGGAAAAACTGGAAATTTGGGTAAACAGTTTTCTTTTTCTTCCTTTTTTTTTTTTTTTTTTAGTTTTTCGAGACAGGGTTTTCCTGTGTAGCCTTGGCTATCCTAGACTTGCTTTGTAGACCAGGCTGGCCTCAAACTCATAGCGATCCACCTGCCTCAGCCTCCCGGGTGCTGGGATTAAAGGCGTGCGCCACCACACCTGGTGTTGGGTAAAGAGTTTTAACTCTGGAACAGAATTCATTTTTATTAGAATGCCCTGTTTGGTTTGGTTTGTTTTGTTTTTCTAGCTGCTGCGACTTAAAAAAAAGTGACAAAAGTAACTTATAGGGAAAGGGTCTGTTTTTAAATGTCCACCTTCTCTGTTATAGCTCGTCAGAGCAGGGACACCACAGTGGCAGGCAACTGAAGGGGTTCATCATGTCACACCCATTGTCGGGAACAGAGCAGTGAGTGGATGCATGCACACTAGTGCTCAGCTTGTTCTCTCTGCCCCTTCTCGGTTCAGAATGCTCCTGCCGAGGGAATGGCCCCAGTCACAGTGGACAGGTCTTCCAAACCCCATTAACACACTAGAGGTAGTCTCCCACAAACATGCTCATAGGTAGGTGGATCTCAGCCATCCTAATGCTTTAACTCTTCAATACAGTCCCTCATGCTGTGGTGACCCGCAACCATAAAATCGTTTTCATTGCTACTTCGTAACTGTAATTTTGCTACTTTAAGAATCATAATGTAAATATTGGTGATTTCTGATCGTCTTAGGGGTCTCCTGTGAAAGGGTCACTAGACCCCCCAAAGAGGTCGTGACTCACAAATTGAGAACATCTGTTATAGGCCAACCTAGACTCCTCTCCCCCCACCCCACCCCTCCCCCACTCTTGGGCCTTCCTTCCCAGGTGATTTTAGATTGTCAAGTTGGCCAGCACTGCCTTCGTTAGCTTCATTTTCTCATCTGTAAACGATCCCTACCTTTGTTGTTCTGAGACAAGAGCCCCCCATGTAAAAAAATCAGCCTTTGACCGTGAGAGCCTCCTGAGTGCTGGGATCACAAGCACGCCAAATCAATTGTAGGTTGTGACAAAGATTCTCTTAGGTATTAGGCGGCTGATCACCTGGGTCCACAGGTTCCTTTCTCGTAAAATGTAGTACTAACGAGCCTGTTCTCTCATCCTAGACATCTGAACACTCCAGATATCTGCTTAACTGTCCCGCAAGTGGTGCTTTCAGTAAGAATCCTCCTGGGTGACTTTATCTCTATGCCGAATGCTTCGTCTTGGTAATTTTCGACCCAGGACACACAGACAGACAGACAGACAGACAGACACACACACACACACACACACACACACACACGTACGCTTGCACGCACATACCCCTTCTTGTTTATAAACTGTTGTCCCTATTGAGTCCCAAATTGAATACAGTGTATCTCCCCTACTACAAAATCCCATTGTTAACAACCCCTAATTGCAATGCTTCTGAATAGTCTTTCCTGATGTGTTTTAACACACCATTGATTTGTGGGTTTTTTGTTTGTTTGTTTTTTGTTTTTCTTTAATAACCAAAGGTGGGGAGGGGGAGAAATCACCCAGGGCCTCTATCAGTGAAAACCTGAGTACTAATCTCTTCTAATGCTATAGAAGCAGGATTGAACCAGTGGCTCCTGGCCTTGTGCAGTGGGGTTAAAAGTATTGTGAACCTTCACCTCTAAGACTGGCTTTCGCGTCTACCCTGGGGGAAGTCAGAGGATGGATAGTGGCTAGGACAGCTGCAGGATGAGAAGTCACACCCTAGACCCAAGTGCCGCAGGTAAACCGAGCGAAGGCAATCGTCGAAGGCCTCGAGGCTTTTAGAACAGCTGCAAGGAACAGGAGCCAAGGGGCCTGAGGAGCGGGGGTCCCAGGGCCGCTGGGGACTCCCGCAGCGCGGCTGCCGCCAGGTGGCACCACGGTCACGGAGCCCGTGAGCTCCCCCGGGCGCGGGGCGGGGCAGGAAGGGGTTAAAGCGCTGGCAGAGCAGCCGAGGCGGTCGGGGGAAACCCGGCGCGGGGCGAGGAGGAGGGAGCGGCCGGCTGCGGGGCCCCGGCCAATCGGGCGGCTGGCCCGGCGCGCGGAGCCACAGCGCCATGGAGGGAGGCGCGGCGCCCGGCCGCCCGTGACCGAGCGTGGCGAGCCCGAGCGGCCCGCGGCGCCCGCGGCGCGGAGATGAGCAGGTCCGCCGCGCTGCTGCTCTGCCTGCTCGGCTGCCACGTTTGGAAGGCGGTCACCAAGACGCTGCGTGAGCCCGGCGCGGGAGCCCAAGGTCGGTGGGCGGTGGCGGAGCCGGGAGGGAGCTTTTGTGTCGTGCCCGGGCCTGGCGCGGCAGGCAGCGGCGGCGGCCGGACCCCGGCCACATTGTGGTTGAGGCCCCAAGCAGCTCGACCTGCACCCGCGGTCCTGCAGCCTCCACGTCGCGATACCCGGGGGGCGGCGCCGCCCCGGGAACACGCTGGGCCTGCGGCGCAGATGCTCCCCTGGGGATCTGGGTGGCACCAGCTGCTCTGGCTGCCGCCTGGGTGGCAGCCGCTGGCGACTCTTCTGCTTACATCCGAGGTGCTTTCCTTTATGCATGACTCGGGCACGCGGCTCCATCGCACCCCCACCCCCCGCCACGGGAGAGAGCGACCTAGAGCTCGCTGTCCCCCCTTCTGGGGGCCCCGGAGCTCCGGTCCTGGAGTCCCAGGGCGAGGGCTGCACCCGGCCCTTTTGTTGTGGAGGGGAGGGGGGCGGCCGCCGCCCCGGTGTGCCCCCTGTGCCCCTGCGACCCGAGGTCTGTTGCCACAGTTTAGGAAAGTTACGGGGTCTTCTCGCCCCAACCCCCTTTATCCTACGTGATTTCCAGACCTTTAAGGATTTGTTGGGCAGTCACAGGAATCATCGTGAGACGAGAGAGAACTGGAACTGGAAAGCAGTTATCACTTAAAACCATTTCCATGTCTGTCTGTCGCCAGCTCCTGCCTTTTGTCTAATCTTTGGCCTCTTGCAAATCTGTTTTCCAGCCTTACAAGTAAGGTGGTCGCCACCAAGAATGGCCACATGCCTTTTTTTTTTTTTTTTTTTTTTTTTTTAATCAGAATTTATTTGAGGACAACCCTGGAGCTTCTTTGGCATGATTTTGTGGGGACAAAGTCGAATGTTTCTCTCTTGTTGGCCTTTTTCTGAGGAGCAACTAAAGCTGACAGATGATCATCTGTGAATTCATCCAGGGCACTTCTTGCCCAGGGTTAATTTAGCTAGGGAGGGGCCTCCATTGGGCTTCTGTGAGCTCCTGCAGGCACTCAGACCCTTGCCAAGATTCCTGGCAGAAAGGTGTGTGCCTTGCTAAGTCAGCTCTACAGGATGAAGGAAGGAGCATCTCATCCCATCCCAGTGTCCTGTTAGAGGCCCTTGCTGGGACCAGGGAGCTTTGACCTCCACCCCATACCCTGTTGGTTTGTGTTGACAATCTGAGTTTAGATGCTGAAGGCTTTCATATGCAGTGCTTGCTGAATTGCTGGTTGGCATCTTTGAAATGCACTGCTGCACCCATAGCTGACAGTAAAATATGACCATTGGGAATTGGATGTGACTTTAGTAATGTATGTTAAGGAAGGAAGGCATTGACAAGGTACCAAAAGACCGTAGGTCTCAGTAGGAGGGCAATACTTAGAATATTAGGTCATCAGTATTGAATGATAGCCACTTTCATTTATACCCACTGCTTTTCGAATCAGCTTTTTAAATGAATGGTATTTGTGCCTCAATGAGGCCATTATTTTCAAAGGGCAGGTTGGGTTTTTTGTTTTGTACTTGAAATAGATAAACACGAAAATAATGACTCCTGCACTTATAAAATAGGAAAAGGCATGGCTTCAATTGAAACAATAATCATGGAAGGGAAAAAAATCCTTACTGGCATCAGGTCTAAGACCATATTTTATTAAGGTCTTACTGCTAAACCCCCTGGATGTGGAATTTTCCATGAAGAAAGAGAGAAATGACCAACCCATGAGACCCTGTCTTGGATAGGTGTATCCTGGGGTTCCAGTGGGAGATGGACTGTCTTGGAATAGTGCTCCTCTTGGATTTCTTTCTTGATTTGCTGTTTCCAGTAAAGGTGGCTTTTTAAGGTACCAAACTCAATATGTATATCAGAAGTCTCTGGAACACCACCTGGCACCTAGACTTTGAGCTAGTGGATCATTAAGCAAATGGACAGTTTTTGTTTGTTTGTTTTTGGTTTTGGCATTTGAAGGCACTTTTAACTAGCTGAGTTCTTCAGAGCATTTTGATACCTAGCATTCTCCTAGTGTGGCTTATCGATTCATGTTGTCTCTGCTCTCCTAGCTCTGCATTCAAGGAAGATACATGCTAATCTCTGATTTCACTGTTAGCCAATGGTGGGCTTGTTTGGCACATATAATCAGTGCTGGATTGGAGAAAGATACTAAAGCACAGACCGTAGGGTAGCCCCAGGTCCTCTTCTCTTCATGAATTTCAGGAAGTTTGTATACTTCTTCTGAAAATCCAATTTGTAAGAGCTTTGCTAATCTTACAGAAATGAGCTTGAATTATAGTTAGAACAAACATTGTATAGAAACAGGGCTTGACTACTGCTCCAGAAAAGCTACTGAAACCTCAGACAGACAGACACGTCCACTCTAGGACCACAGCTTGCTCCCAGGTGCACCGGTACCTCCTTCAGTAAGAGATGCTTTGTTGTGACATCTGGGGAAACTAGCATCCTCAGTTTCCTGCCATTACTCCACTCTTCAAATATTCATGATAAAATTTAAGGATCAGCTTCTCTTGCCATAGCTCCTTTGAATCTGCAAAGTGACTTAACGCAACAGTTAGCGGCCATGTGACTATCTGTGAATGTAACCTCTCTCTACAATACGACTGGTTTTTTTTTTTGTTGTTTTTTTGTTTTTGTTTTTTTTTTTAGATGTTTCACATGCATTGTACAGTTTATAGTATCATTTTGTGGAATTTTTACAGACAGCATTATTTAGGTGTTAACTAATGGACTTTCTGTACCTCTTATAAAAAACCACACTGAGGGAATCATAGAAGATTCTTCCCCAAGGATGAGCCAGGTAGATGTCCTGTTTAAGCCCTACACTATGTGCCAAAAGAAGGGTCAACATTAGGTGAAGGACTTGGTGCTGAGACTCCTGACATGGGATCTTTATTTTGTTATTGCCTGACAGAAAGGTATTTTATATCGATATATTAACTTTTCCGTCGTCTGAGAAAATCTACCATCTGCTGGAACATTTGAGTGAATGTTTTAATACTAAACTTGAACTTCAATTGTCAGAATAGTGTGTTCACTCAGAAGGCAGAGAAGCAATGGATGGGGGCTATCACGAAGAGCAACCAACAAGCTACACCCCTTCCTTAGCTTGGGACCCTACAACTCATGGGCTCACACCCAGGACGAGTTGGACTCACCAAGGCCACTGGGCTTCAAAAGAAGCGAGCGCGCGCGCGCGCGCGCGCGCGTGTGTGTGTGTGTGTGTGTGTGTGTGTGTGTGTGTGTGTGTTCTCCTCACCCTTCTACATCTTATAATCTAGTTGGAAAATAAATGAACTAAAAGATACCACTGATGTCCTTTTTTCTTTCTTTCTTTCTTTCTTTCTTTTTTTTTTTCCAGAGCTGATGACTGAACCCAGGGCCTTGCGCTTGCTAGGCAAGCGCTCTACCACTGAGCTAAATCCCCAACCCCCAAGCATCTTTAAAGCAAGGTTAGCTAGCTACCAGTAATCTTCCATGTTTACTTGTAGGCATTTCAGAGGCTACCCATGGTGTGCATAGAAGAAGGCCTTTGGGACACAAAGTAGACAAAGTTTTGCTGTAGTTATTTCCAGTCTCGGTTTGATGCCAGAGATAACGACTCAAGCCAGTTGGGGAAAGGTATCTCATATCCGGGAGGATAAGATTGCCAAATATAAGTTATATCACCATGAAATATTTTTAAACCCCTCACTTTTCATAAAATATAAAAGGAGTGCAGGTGGTCTGGAATTGTGGCAAGTAGCAACTAGAGTAGAAAAGAGGGTCTGGGGTACAGATGCTTTGCAAGCGAGTCTGTTAAAGCTGGAGTCGCTGTGCCAGCACCTTGGCTGTCCTGCTTTCAGCTCCTTCCCACACAACAGGGACGCCGGAGTTCAAGGATGAAGGGCACACCTATTTTCAAATCAAATGAGTACCTTCATTTGCTTACACTTATTTTCTTGAGCTTAGGATTTGAATAGGAAAAAAATACTAAATTTGTAATGGGAGAAAGATTTTTTTTTAAAAAATTTATTCTGACAGAACTGATGGAGAGACACTGAACTCTTTGATTAAAGCTGTCCTGCATCTCACAGGTGACTCTCATTAATAAGGCTTCAGATTTCAAAATCAGGATGATTCGCCCAGTCTCAGTGGACAGGGGCTGTGGTTGTGTCCAGTAGCATCATGCCCTGGCCATTCATTTGAGCCACTACCCTGTCAACAATAAAGACTGACAAGAGGTTTCTTCTAATGGAATTTATCTCACAGAAGAACTAACCTGGTGTGCATTGTGTCCTAATATATTCTTACTAGTAACGTTTGCTATTTGATTAATTATGTATTGATCATATGATCATTTTATTGGTAATTTAGATGAGTACTTTTCTGGATCATTGATTATACTGTCTTATCAATAAAGTTTTAGAAGGAGGGCTTATAAAATCTAGATTCAGAGCGGGCCTCCAAGGGCTCATGTGCTTAGGCTAGACCCACAAGCTAGTCTGTGATCTATGTCCTGTTACCTCTGTCACTTACTTTATTACCCCTGCGGTCTGCTTTCCACTACAAAAATGTGTCTGTGTATATAGTGTATGTATGTATTTGTGTGTGCACACACATGTGTGCATATGTGTGGAGGCCAGAGGCCAACATCAGTTGTCTTCTTCAATGGCTTGCAACCTTATTTATTTATGTTTGTTTATATAGTTATTTATTTTTGAGCGTTATTTATTTTTGAAGCAGGGTCTCTCTGAACCCGGAGCTCACTGTTTCAGCTAGACTGGCCAACCCTGTGCCCCTACTGAACCACCTCCTTAGCTTTGCCATGGCTTATTTGTAGAGTCCAGAGATAAAGGCTTGGGCGTAGTGTGGCAATCCTACAGCACAGGTTAGATCATGTCTGCTGCAGTGAACAGAGAAGCTGGCTTCCTTGCTACTAGGACTTCCAAAGAAGGAGAGAACTGCCATGCTACTTACTTATTGTACCATGTGACCAAACTAGCTGTCAGAATCAACTTAAATAAAGAGAGGTTTATGTTACCTAGTGATTTCTGAGACAATACAATCGTTATGTTGGGGTAGGTATGCCAGAGCCACTTGGTCTGTGGCAGTATAGTGTGTGACATGCTGTTCACATCAGGTGGTCAACCAGGGAAAAGCTACCTTAGAATGGAAGCAAAGGCTGACCCCTGGGGACCTACTTCTGTGAAGTTAGGACACACCCCTTAAAGGGTCCACAGCCTGTCAGATCAGCATGGTCAACTAAGAAGCAAGATTCAAAACAGGAGCCTGGGGGAATCACTTCAGGCTCAGACCATCGACGCTCAGCACGTATGTTCTCTGCCTTTCCCAGGAAGGGCTCGAGGCAGGCAACTTTCATACCTGGCATGGGCGCATACAAGAAAAACATAAGGCGGCTTCCGTAACACCAAAAGCTGTATGTAGGAGTGCTACATTTAAAGTTGAAGTTTTAATTTTTGGCCTGAGAACTTAGGAGGTGAGAGGAAAAAACCCAACAGGCACGATTCATTAAATTCTTCCATTGTAAATATTTGTGGCATCTCTATCACACTTAGTATTTTACCAGTGTATTCGAAACAGGTGCTCTGACAGGAAAGTAAAACAACTGCGATTGGCTGACATGGTTTGGGTGCTCGCTATCGTGTGAAGTGCCTTCATGGGTTATCATATGTGGCCCCAGGAATTCACCTGTTTCTCCCTCCCCACTCTGAGGTTACAAGTGGAAACTAGTACACTCAGGTTTTTTATATGAATTCTGAGGGTTGAACTCAGGGCATCATGGTTATATAGAAAGAACCCCGGCCCCTCAATATATTATTTTTTAAAGGAATAATGTGTAACATTCTCATTTTATAGAAAGAAAATGTGGGACACATCGGCAGCAACCCGCTTTCCTCAAATCACACAGTAATGAGTAGTGTCAACCGTGCCCCAGGAGGCCCCACCTTCAGATTCAGACTATGTTGCTTTGTGACTGGGAGGACTGTATTTAATTCTGTGCAATCTCCATCAGATCATCGTAGTGTTTTGCCAGTGTAAATAAGAGTCTGTTAATGGTACTGATGTTTTATGAAGACAGACAACAGTGTCATCGCCTGTGCAGCCCCTCTCTGACCCACCGAGAAAGTGACCTTCAAGGGACATTGCTGAGCATCTCCCAGGAGCAAAGCTTGAATCCAGAGTTGGAGAGGAGATAAGAAACTCGTATAAATAACTCTCAGGGGCTTTTGAGGAGAGGTCTGTAAAGCTGGGTGGGATCGTGGCTGGGGAGAATCTTCTGGCCTGTTACTTTCAAAGCCCATTACTGCTTGGCAAACTGTTTTCATAATAAGAGAAATGTGTTTGAGCCCAACTGTTGGGTGGTGGGGCAGGGGGATAATGGCAAGGATGTGGCCCTGTACAAAACGTTCAGGTGTGGTTGGGTCTTTACAGCTTAATGAGGTGCCTTCTCTGCAGCATAAGGAGAAAACTTTATTTTTCTGTCATGTGTGAAATACCACTTTTATCAGAGTTTTGGTATACTAGCAAAAAACCTGATCTTTTTCTTTGTAAAACAATCTGTTTTTCCCTCTTGCTTGTACAATGATCAAAAAATTAATTTTTATAAAAGTGATGGGTTTATTACAACTGAAAAAAATTGTTTTCTAAACTGTTTTATGAAAAGCCTTTACCAAAAAAAAGTGGGAAGAACTTTGCAGTGAGTACTGAAACACAGCTAGATTCTACAGTCGATACCTCACTGAATTTGCTTTATTATTTATTTATTGGCACATTGTTGTTCACCATCCACGAATCATGATTTGCTTAATGCATGTTAAACACATGTTTGATATCTGTAGTCTTCCTCCAAGTACTTGAGCATGAATATCATTAGTGTTTGGTATTTATTCATTTCTCACTTAGGGAGATTTACATGTGAGGAAATATATGATTTGTGCTAACATTTGCAAACACCTGTGTACCTCAAGTCCTTTTCAAGGAATAAAATATTACCAGCACTCTAGGAAGTCCCTCATTCCTTGTCCCCAAGCAGCCCCTGTCCCGGTTACTCAAGAGCAGCCATAGTTCGAATATTTTCCTGCCACAGATTATTTTTTGCTGCTGTTGTTTTTCTAGAACGTAATTAATGAAACTGGCAAGGACGCATCCCAGTGCAGAACAGTTTTGAGGTCTGCCCGTGTTACAGATGATAGCAACATAGCCATGTCTTTCTTGAGCTTGTTTGGAGGTTCTAGCAGGGGAGCGCAGCTACTCGTATACCCTTGACCGGTCCTCCTCTATTCGGGGAAGGCCATGGAGTGGTGAGGGAGGAAGGGGACACCCGCCTAGCCAGTCAGATCAGCCAAATCAACCCTGGCGATCAATGGGGTGACAGATGCCGCAGCCAGATCACCCTCACATCCGCAATGTCTTTCTTTATTGCCAGTTTTCTATTCTGTAGCTACTGTAGATTGTCTGTCCATTCTTCCACCAATGAGCACTTGGTCTGGCTAGTCTTATCCCAACCTGACACAAGCTAGAGTCCTCTGAAAGGAGGGAACCTCAGTTGGGAAAATGACCCCATAAGATCCAGCTGTAAGGCATTTTCTTAATTTCTGATTGACGGGGGGGCGGGGGGGGGGGGGCGGGGGCCCCAGCCCATGGTAGATGGTGCTATCCGTGGACTGGCAGTCCTGGGTTCTATAAGAAAGCAGGCTGAGCGAGCCAGTAAGCAGCACCCTCCATGGCCTCTGCATCAGCTCCTGCCTCCAGGATCCTGCCCTGACTTCCTTCAGTGATGGAACAGACTCTCCAGTTTCATTAATTTAAAGTTCTAGGAAAACAACAGCAGCAGAGAATAACCTATGGCAGGGAAAACATCAGAACTATGGTTGCTCTTGAGTGACAGGGACAGGGGCCATTTGGGGCATGGAATGAGCGGCTTCAGAGTGATGGGAAGATTGTGGAAGTGTAAGGAGAGTAAGGCCTTCCTCCTCGGCTCGCTTTTGGTTTCACAGCAGTGCTAGAATCCCCAAGACAGCACACAAGTCATTTCTAGTCTTGTCCGTTTGTGACTAGGGTTTGGATGAACATCTCGCACAGCTCTTTTGCGTTGGTTTCCTTTCCCTTGAGACTATACTTAGAAGTCACTGGGAGGATGGCTCAGTTGCTAAAGTGCTTGCCAAGGACCTAAGTTTGGCTCCCAGAACCAACACAGAAATGTATGTAATTATAATTCCAAAGTTGGGGGAGGTGGAGGGAGACAGGAGGCTCTCCAGGGCCTGCTCTAGTGAGAGACCCTGTCCCAAAGAAAGAGAATGGTGTTCCTTAGGATGACACCCAAAGTTGTCCCCTGGCCTTCACACGCAAACGCACATGCAGGAATGCTGTTAAAATAAAATTGCCTGTCAATAAAGTAGGTAAATGTTTAGTTTCATAACAAAATCTTAGAACTTTTTAAAATTTGGTCTCATCTTTTATTCTATCATTAAAAATATCCAAAATGTTCTTTTGTTTCATTCCCCAAACATTTGCTATTGTTCGGCTTTTTAATGCCAGCTATTTTGAGGGCAGCTTTCTTTATGTGTGAATTTGATGAAAATATATGTAGTATATATATATTTTACTTTCCAGATATAAATTGCTTGAATTTTTTTGATACGGTGAGACATTTTTAGAAACCAAAATTGTAGTTTAATGATATTTTTGTATTTATTTTCAGTGGCATTGGAATGTACATGTTTATGTTTTCCTTTGATATTTAACTAGTTCTATGATGCTATCAAATTATTTAAGTAACTACTTTGTCTGATCCTGTGGGATCACTTTATCACGTACTCGTCAGGTGAGATCTTATGTGGGTATAGGTAAACATGAGTGAGCATGTGTGCACATGGGTGTGTGCATGCTCCTGTGTGTGATCTCGGTCAGGATGAAGAGGGGATGGATCAGAGGCAACATTTTTCTTTCTTTAAAGACACATGCCACCCAGGGGTACCAGATGCCATGCTCAAAAAGAACCAAGATCTCTTCCTGCCTAAGCAGTTTCTAGACATTATTTGGGGTCTTCATGAACCCTTGTGAGTAAGTTCGTTAAAATAGTTTAGTAGCTTTTAAAAGTTAAGATAATAGAGTTCTGAATGTGCCCAGAGCAGAAGGCAGAAGATCTGACCCAATGTTGAGGGACCAGGAGATGGTGTACTGTGAAAAGTGAAATGACTTGAGGTGAATGCAACTATCCCCAAAGACTGGGTGCATCCTTTAGAAGGACAGGCAGCGTGTGATCGGTTCTCATTTCCTGCCCTTGTGTCACTGGCCCGTTGTCTGCTGGTGTGTTACACAGCACCAGTATTATCCCAGTGCAACCACCAAGTGTTGAGCCAAAGTCAAGGGCCTCAGAGCAAGCCTGACATCTTGCACAGTGTCCCCTGAGGGAAACAGAGACATGAAGTACTGGAGGAGAGGAAACTCCCCCATAGGCTTGGCCTTCTTTGGGCCTCTTCCTGAGACTTGTAGCCCAACTGCTACCACGTGCAGTAGTACCTCAAAGATATGACTGCCCCCTCCTGGCCAGGTGTGAAGAGTTGTTGTAGCCATCCATACTTGGACTAAGGAAGAAGTGGAGGCTGCCATCAGCTCCCTCTCTCTTTTTCTAATTTCGTGGGACTTTCCTAACTTTTCTGTAAGTGAGTTTCCTATTTTTAGAAACTTCATGGAGAAAAGAGCCCTGCCCACAGGCCCTCCCAGTGGGGCTATTTCTCAATGCTCTTTTGTGGAGCGTCTTTGAGTATTGCATAGACAGGTAGGATTAGTAGTGTAAATAGTCCTCTGTTATTTCTTATTAAAAAAGAGCATTGGGGTGTTTCCTTGTTCAAGCATGGCCCGTTCTCTTGCTTCCCTGCTCAGGAGGCATGCCCTTCAGCTTCTTTCTCCCTGTGCAGTCCTGCTCCTATCTGGGATTTAGAGTGGCAGGAAATCCTGTCCTGGGAGCTGCTGTTCAATCTGACATCATTGTACTTGTGCTTGGTTCTAACCCATCCCCCTCCAGCTCTGCCCTTTTGACCACCAGCCCAGACAGCTTCGCTTTCTTCAGTCTCCTTTTATACTTCGTTCCTTTGCCCTTCTTTTCTCCTTGCTTAAGATCCCTTCCCCTCTCTCTTGCCCTTCTAGTTTCATGACCTCCATAAACACACACACACTATACACACACACATCACACACACACACACTATACACACACACACATCACACACACACACATACTATACACACATCTCACACACACATCACAAACACACTATACACACACACATCACACACACACACTATACACACACACATCACACACACACACTATACACACACACATCACACACACACATACACACTATACACACATCACACACACACACTATACACACACATCACACACACTATACACACACATCACACACACACTATACACACACAGCACACACACTATACACACACATCACACACACATCACACATACTCTATACACACATCACACACACTATACACACACATCACACACACACTATACGCACACATCACACACACACACAACATACACAAACACACACTATACATATCACTCACACACACATACACACACACACACACACTTTTAAATCTAGGTCCCTGCTATGAGAGAACTCATGCAACATGTCTTTCTGAGTGGCTTATTTCACTTAACATAATTATTTTCATTTTGATGAGGCGTCACAGTTTTGCTTTTCTATGGCAGAACAAGATTCCATTATGTTTACCTGCCACACATTCTTTAAAGTCATCTGTCGATAGACATCTAGGTTGGTTCCATTTTCTCAATAGTGTGACTAGTACAGCAATAAACACTGCACAGGATCTCTGTGGTATGTAGATGCACCAGTGCATGTGGGTTCCGTTTTCCCCATGTCCTCACCAGCGCTTGTTATTCATTTTCTCTGTGATCGCCATTCAGAACGAGGTGAAAGGAAGGCTCAGAACAGGATCAGTGTGTGTCCCCTGCTGACTAAGAGTGTTGAACCCTTTCTACCATCTCTTCCCTTTGTAGAGCTGTCTGTTCAGTTCATCCGCCCATTTATTAATCTGCTTTTTGATGTTTCATCTTTGTATTTTTAATATATCCTAGATAATCATCCCACTCGGGCTTGTAGTTGACAGAGGTTGTTGTTTCCCCCCATTCTGTAGATGTCTCTTCACGTCGGTGATTTTTCCCTTTGCTGTGTGGAAGGGTCGTAAACCCCACGCAGTCCCATTTGTCTGTTCTTAGGATTATCCCTGTGCTGGCAGAGTCTTCTTCAGGAAGCTCTTGCCAACACCCATCTCTTCAGAGTGTTTTCCTTGCTGTCCTCCGTGATTTCAAAGGTTTTGGTCCTCCTAATACACAGACCTTTGATCCGTGTGGCATTGTGTTTTGATCTGTAACAGCTTCCTTAGTTTATGTGTAGAAATTAGTGTTCCCAGGACCATTTGTTAAAGAAAGATATTTTCCCATTACATGTTTTTGACGCCAAAAAGTTCTCCGTAGGGTTGTTTCTGGGTCCTGGGTTCCAGTCTGTTGATCTGCATGCCGACTTCTGTGCCCCTAGCTTGCTGTTGTGTTAGCTCTGTAAGATAGGCTGGCATGGGGTGCTGTGGTGCCTCCAGCTTTGTCCTTTCTGCTTAGGGTCATTTATGCTTCCATATGAATTTTTGGACTTTTTTTCTAACCTTATTTCTGTGAAGAAACTATTGCCATAGGAATTCTGAAATCGTTTGTATTAAATATGTAGATCAATTTTGGTAATGCAGCCATTTCACAATATTAATCCTGCCGATTGATAAACAGGACTCATAGGTATTTTTATGTTATTATAAATGGATTTCCCCTCTCTAATTACTTTCTTGGCATATTCATTATCGATATAGAAAAATCATTGATTTTTGCCAATTTTGTATCGTACCACTTAGCTGAAAGTATGTATCAATTCTGAGAGCTTTCTGGTGGTGTCATTGGAGTCTTATGCATCGGACTGTGATTCCCCAGATAGGATAATTTTACTTCCTTACTGTTTATTTTTTTCTTCCTTATCTTCTTGCCCTAAGACCTGAGTACTACATTGGGTAAGGGTGAGCAGAGTGAGTGTCTTCGTCACATTTTAGATTTTAGAGAAAATACAGTCAGTATTTCTGCATTTAGGTTGACTAGAGGTGTATTTGCTACAGGCTCATCACATATGGCCTTTATTGTATTTAGATACGTTCCTTCTACTCCCGGTGCCTTCAGGACTTTCGTCACAAAGGGATGTTGAACTTCGACAAAATCCTTTTCTGCCAAGATTGTGGTGATTGACTTCTGTCATTAAATTGATGTGCAGTATTATTTAGTTTGTGTATGTACTCAATTAACTTTGCGTCTCTGGTTTGAAAATAACTTGGTTATGGTGTATGAACTTTCTGATGCATTCCTGAATTTAATTCGTGGGGATTTTATTGAGAATTTTTGCATCTACGCCTCCCAGGGAAACAGGTGTATAGTTTTTGGTTTTGTGCCCTTCTCCGGTTTGGGTATCAGGCTTCATACAGCAGTGTGAGTGCTGCTCCTTCCCTTTCTGTTTTATAGGTCAGTTTAAAGAGCACTGGTGCTGGCACATCTTTAAAAGATTGTAAGAATTTGCTGGGGAATCTGTCCCGTCCTCTGTTTTTCATCGTAATGCTTCTAATCTCATTGAACATTATGGATAAACTTAACTTGCTTAAGCCCTCTTGATGCAATGTTGGTGAGTAATATAGGGATTTGTCTGTCTATCCTACATTTTCCAATATTTTTGGAAAATAACTCTTCGAAGTATACACACACACACACACACACACACACACACACACACACAAACACCCGCAGTTGCCTGAATTTCACTGGAATCTGTAATAACCTCCCCCTATTTCACCTCTCATTCTATTTGTCTTAGCGGCTGTGAGGAGACAGTTTTCTCCATGTGGCCCCTGGTGAGCTGAGCACTTTCTAGTGGAGGACCACACATCCAAGAGAATCTGGACAATGCAAATTAGCCTTTAAGGATTGAACAGAAAAGGACACTTAAGTTGGTTGGGTAAGAAAGGCAGGGTGAACCGGAGAGGAAAGAGAAAGTGTTGCTTCTGCTGGTTTTTTAGTTTTATTGCACTATGCTCTGATACGATACATAAAATTGTTTTGACTCTTTTGTATTTAGTATGCCTTGATTTCTGGCTTTGAATATAAGTTTATTTCAAGGAATGTTCCATGGGCTCCTGAGGAAAATTCCGGTATCTGTTTGGTGGCTTATTCTGTACTTAATTGCTAAGTTCATTAGATCTGTGGTTTAGCTCTGAGGTTTCTTTGTTAATTTCTAGTTTTGATGAGCTAAGCTGGAGGCAGTAGTAGTGTACTGAAATCACTCACTATTACCGTGTCAGAACCTATCCACCTTTGATGTCTATTGGTATTTGTTTGGTAACATTGGAGCCCCAACATTTGGTATACATATTTATAACTATTAAACACTCGAAACTAATTTTGTTTTCTGTTATGTATTAATTTCTTTATCGCTTCTGACGGATTTTGCTCTTGAGTCTACTTGTCAATCAAGAATAGCAAAACCAGCTCATTTCCTGCTTCCCTTCACGTAGTAGGTTGTCTTCCACCCGTTGACTCTCAGTCTGTCAGTCAGTGGGCATCTTTACCTTGGAGACAGTAGACATTTGGATCTAATTTTTAAATCCAGTCTGCAAGTCTGCATCTTTCTGTTGGTGAGTTGACATAATTTACATTTAAGTTTGTTATTGAGAGACATGTATGGATTCCTGTGATTTTTCTGGTTTTCTTTTCACTTGGCATGTTTGTTCTGTTCTTTCTCCCAGATTAGTATCAGGAATTTACCAGGCAGTGGTGGCGCACGCCTTTAATCCCAGCGCTTGGGAGGCAGAGGCAGGTGGAGCGCTGTGAGTTTGAGGCCAGCCTGGTCTACTAAGAGAGTCTAGGATAGCCAGGGTTACACAGAGAAACTCTGTCTCGAAAAACCAAAAAGAAAAAAAAAGGAGAGAAAAGAAAAGAATTTGCCTGTTTATGTGATGGACTCTTTCCCAATTCTCCTTTGTTCACTTTTTCCTCTTAGAAGCTTTTCTTTCCTGCATTTGTGTGTGTGTGTGTGTGTGTGTGTGTGTGTGTGTGTGTGTGTGTGTGTGTGTGTACTCCTCTAAGTACCTCTGTAGTGCTGGTCTGCTGTTCATGAACTGCGTTAATTTGTGATTGTCTTGAAATGCCTTGATTTCCCTGTCAGATTCATTACACTTATTTGTGTGTGTGTGTGTGTGTGTGTGTGTGTGTGTGTGTGTGTGTGTGCGTACACGCGCGCGCGCGTGTGTGTGCATGTGTACACACAAACACACAGAGCAGGAGATGGTTTTCTCTTTCTACCATATGGTACCCCCAGGAGATTGAACAAAGGTCTTCAAGCTTGCCTGCAAGTGCCTTTACCTGCTGGGCTATTTTGCCAGCTCTTCCCACCAATTTAAAAAGACACTCTGAATACAGAATCATGGTTGACAGGTATTTACTTTTGGTGTATGAAATACTACATTCCATGCTCATTTTTTACCTTTAGGGTTGCTGATGGAAGATAATGTTGTTTTAATGTGTTTGCCTTTGTGAGTGAATTTTCCCCGTTAGCTCTTCATGTTCCTTCTTTGTTTTGTATTTTTGACATCTTGACCATAATACATGATAGAAATAGTCTTCTCTGGTCACATCTATTTGAGGATCTGGGAAGGTGGCTCAGTCAGAAAAAAATGCCTTCAATGAAGCATTAACACCCAAGTTTGATTCCCCAAAACCCGCAAAATAAGCTGGGCGTAGCAGCATACACTTACAATCCTAGCACCAGGGAAGCGGAGGCAGCCAACTTTCTGGCCAGCTGGTCTACCCGGATAAATAAGCGCCGGGTTTAAAACCCTGCCTCAAAAAATAAGATGAATGACAAAAAAGATATGTGTACCAACCCCTGGCTTCCATGTGCGCGCGCACACACACACACACACACGCACGCGCACGTGTGCATGCACACTATGAGAACAAAGCTTTTGGTTGCAGCTTGTGCTTCTCGATTCCTCTGAGGAGCTGAGGGCGGCGATGCTCTGCTGTCTTCCTTCTCACCATTGTGTCACGATGTTCGCCACGCTTCTCAGGCACCCTTCCATTTCACTTCCTTTTTATTTTATTTTATTTTAAATTTATTCATATTACATCTCGATTGTTAGCCCTTCCCCTGTTTCCTCCCATTCTTCCCTCCCTCCCACTTCCCCCCTTCTCCCCTCCCCTATGTCTGTGATTGAGGGAGACCTCCTCCCCCTATATATGCTCTTAGAATATCCAGTCTCTTCTTGGTAACTTGCTATCCTTCCTCTGAGTGCCGCCAGGTCTCCCCATCCAGGGGACGTGGTCAGAAAAGGGGCACCAGAGTCGGTGTGAGAGTCAGATCTCACTCTCCACTCAACGGTGGAGAATATCATGTTCGTCGGCTAGGTCTTACCCATTTCACTTCCTTTGCAGAGTCCAAGGGTCCTCCTCTCTTTAGCTCATTGCAAGAGTTGGTTTTTTTGTTTTGTTTTGTTTTGTTTTGTTTTTTTGTTTTTGTTTTTCTTATTCTGATTCTTCTACCAGGTCACCCCACCAGCTTCTCTCCTTCCCTCCCTCTTATGTAGATGTCTGGGTCATTCTTTTCTGATAGGGCAGAAATCTGTCATTACTTCCACGTAGGTAAACAAAACAACGTTAGAAAAAAATGTGAATCTGTTATTCTAAATAGTATAATATAAAATGACAGCACTGGCGCTTTCCACATGGCACAAAAGAAGTTCCTTGTGCTTAATGTCACATGGTTTTATAAGCATCCCTGTTGAATCAGGGGTTGGAGGTGATGGGTTTGGATGCGGCCCTTGAACGGGATTTTCCACTTTCCACCCTGCTGTTTCAGCTCCGCTCTTGGTTGTCTACCATCTGCTCTCCATGTCTTTTGCATATGTGATAAGGCATATGGTTAAGGGATGGAAAAGTCAATGCATGCAACTGGTGAGGGTGGAGGACACCGCGTCTGCGTGTCTGCAGTCTGGTCAAGTTAGAAGGCCATCTGTCAGAACACAGAGAGTCCTTTTAGCTCGTAGCTTCACTCCCCAGGCCTGCGCGGGGAGCCCCTCAGCCCACATTTTGTCAGGAGGATCCAGTATGGCAACAAAATGAAGGCTCTGCTTCCTAAATGGTTAGCCACAAATACAGACGCCGGCGTGGTTTCACAGACATGTTTGATTTCTTTTACTGTAGATTAGAAGAATGCTAACGAGAAGAAATGAAGTGACCGCCCTGCCCAGTCATCTTGTGCCTTTCTCCCCAATCCAGAGTCTCCCTGTACAGCCGGACTGACCTAGAACTCCTCATCCTCCTGTCTCAGGCTTCCTGGTGCTGGGATTCCAGGTGTCCCCATACCCAGCTTTTGAGGGGTTTTTAATGCACACTTTGTATTTTCTGTACAATTGATTTGCAACGTTGAATTTGGCATTTTAGTTGGACTGAAACTTGATAAAAAGGGCTTTTTATTGTGTGCTTTTCCCATGACTCTTTGAAAGTTTTCTTCGCCATCTTGACTCTCATTTTCCTTTTTAATTAAAAATAAAATAAAATAAAGCCACTGCCTATACTGTGAACAGTGCTGTTAACAATACTGTTAATAGTGCACTAACTATTAAAGGCAGGCTTTCTGCTTCAGTGCTTCATGTATGCTAAGTAAGCAGGAGAGAGCTTGCCAGGTCTTTGGAGCAGGGTTGATTCATGTGCACACATTAGAACATTTGTTCTTGGGTGAGACTTTTCCCCAGCAGGTCTCGTTTCTAAACCCAGACTCCTTC
The DNA here is from genome assembly GCF_903995435.1 of Acomys russatus. Lineage (NCBI taxonomy): Eukaryota > Metazoa > Chordata > Mammalia > Rodentia > Muridae > Acomys > Acomys russatus. The sequence goes on from NC_067145.1 coordinate 50,983,285, forward strand.
TAGTTCACAGAGGAAGAGGTTGGCAAGAGTCAGGGTTAGGCACTTCTATTGACCCTCCGCTCATCGCCCTGTGGCTCCTGAGCGTTCTTTGTCCATTCATCCTTCTTTTCATCCTGTGAACCGGATGAGGTGGCCGGCACCGGCAACCGCAGGGCTGAGGAAGCAGGGGACGAAGGGTCACAAGTTTGAGGGTAGCCCGGACTACACGGCTTACTCAAAAGTAGTCTATTGTACGTTGGCCAGCAAAATGTCTGCCTCGATGTTATACACGTCCGTGGTTCCTGATGGCTCTCCAAGTCCATGTTCTGTTCTGCTCCTCACCATCCTAAAGTATTCTGGGAGATGTTACAGTTTTTATAATGAGAAAAGTGTGGTTTGCAGTCTTGTGGTGCACTGGCTGGCAGGAGGTGGCAGTCCTGTACATGTCCTCTTTGTCCTGTCTCCCACACGCTGTCTACATGGGTGGTGGGCTCTGCCAAGGAACCCTGTTCTGAGGCACACAGCTCCTGGGCACCACTTACCGCTGCTTCCAAGCACAGCACAGAGGCTCACTGGCAAGTGTGAGCAGTCAGTTGGCGTACCCCAGCACTGGGGACACGGAGAATTAACATCTAGTCCCTGCTTTCCAGGAACTGAAGCTCTCATGGGGGAAACAAAATAAAAATAATAAAGACTCCAAGTGCGAGCCAAGCGCTGTGGGTGAGAGCACATGCCAGCATGGGCATGCAGGGATGGAGCAGAGTGGATAAAGATGGAGGGGACCAGGCAGCATAAGACAGTAGCTTCAGCAGGGTTCAAAAGTCAAAAAAAAAGAAAAAATAGTCATGCAGAAAAGAGACAGAGACCCTTCCTGTGGGCCGCTGTATCATTTCAGTTATGTGTATTTGACGGGAGCAAGAAGGTCCTGACATCCTGATATCCTCCACAGCCAAGATGGCTACATTTATGTTTGTGAAGTATGATCAAAAATAATAATAACTTTGAGAGTGTGTAGGGGCTGTCTGGGAGAGACAGAGAGACAGACAGAGACAGAGACAGACAGAAAGACAGACAGACAGAGAGAAACTTTGTTTTCATTTTCTTTTTCGCAAAGTAGCCTGTTGCTGGGCTTCTGAGTCAGCTCAGTGGGTAGTGGATGGCAGTCTAAGTATGTGACCGCGCCGCCATGTCTGCTTGGCCCTCCCCTTTCAAGTCACTATGACTCTTCTTTGTCTATTCCTGTTTCTTGGCTGATTAATCTTCAACCAGATATTCTAACATCAAAGCGTCCTGCTCTCCCAGCATAGCTCCCCCCAGCCCTGGCCTCTGCTCTTGTCACGTCATTTACTTAGAATGTAATTAGTTGTCTCGGTGACTGGTGACTGGTCTCTCTCTTTCCTCATTCTTGGCTTTTCAGCTGAGATCGGTGGGCAGTGTCCACATCATGGCTAACAGAAGGGCACAGAAAGTTCAGCCCCTTCCAAGGAGGTCTGAGAAGACTCTGGAAACTAGGAAATAGTTGAATGAAGCTGCTGGAGCCCACTTTATATAAGGGTTACCAAACGTGCACTATTGACCTTCGTGAGTCCTCAGCTGTTCGTGGTAAGGAAGCTGGTATTCGGTGTCTTAGTGATGGTGAAGGGGAGCTTCAACTCGAAGAGGAAAAGACTCCTTCAGGGGCCTTTGTGGATGCTGCCCAGGAGGGGACAGGTCAGTGTAGGGAGTGGCCTCTTGGCAATCGTCGGTCCCTTTCCTTCTCTGCTTGGAGGAATCATGGGAAGCAAAGCGTTGCAGGGAGAGCCTGTGCCTAAGGGCTGATCATTATTCTTGCATTTACTGTTACTCCTGGAGCACTCCTCCTGCTTGGCAGGCAGTGTGAAGAGACACGTGACTACCACCATCTAAGTTCACATTTATTGCATGAAGGTCTCTCCTGAGTGAGCAGGACTGCCATCCCAGATGGCAAGTATGTGCTCAGACCCGTAGGAAAACACCTGCCTGCAGGTGTGTGCCTGCGTGGGGAACCTAATTACATTCTTGATAGTGGTCTAAGTGACTTGTTGCCTTGTGGTGAAAACCCAGGTGTTTAGCAGTGGTCATCAGAAAGGAAAGATGTGACGAAGGCGAACCTCACGTTAAATGTAAAGAAATATTCTCCTCCTCCTCCCTACACTATTATGTAAATAGAGAGGACAGAACTCCAGATGGCAGCACGAAAGCAAACTACTTTTAAAAAGTAGAACGTAACAGGCACAACAGCATGTGTCTGCAACCCCGGTGCAGAGGGCAGCAGAGGCAGAAAGATCCCCTGAGCACTCTGCCCAGCTGAAAGGTGAACTGCAGGCCCAGTGAGAAACTCCATCTCAAACGATAGGCTGGAGAGTGACTGAGGAAGTTGCGCTGTACCAGTGGTTCTCAACCTGTGGGGTGCAACCTATTGGGGGGGAGGGTGAAACGATCTTTTCATTGGGGTCGCATATCATGTACCCTGCAATCAGATATTTATATTGTGATTCATAACAGTGGCAAGATTACAGTTAGGAAGCAGCAACGAAGTCATTCCGTGGTTGGAGGGTCACCACAAGATGAGGAACTGTATTTTAAAAAAGGTTGAGAACCGCTGCTCCTTACCAGTCTCTGAATTCCACATGCACATGTGAATGAGTGCACACACAAACACACACACACACACACACACACACACACACACACACACACCTCTATCCAATGTACTGGCATATACACACACGCACACACACACACACACACAGCCCTATTCAGTGCACTCACGCACCCAACACACACACACACACACACACACACACACACACACCCCTATCTAATGCACTGGCATACACACACACACACAGAGACACACACGCGCGCACACACACACATACATACATACATACATACATACATACATACATACACCACAAAATTTTTGAATAAAAAATTTAAGGTTTATGAGTTGGACATGATAGTTCGGGCTTTTAACACAGCTGAGATGGGAGGGGGAAAAGTCAGAGCCGGAGTAGACTACACAAGAACCTGTCTCAAAACACTAAAATTAAATAAGTAGTGCTGAATAAAGAAAAGAAAAACAGCAGCATATTTAAAACCCAACAGAAGTTATAAACTGAAATGTGATATCTTAAAAGTACTGCAGGGTAGCCAGTCCCTCCTTGCTTGCGCGTCATGCTGCCCTTGCCTAGAGGGTAACAGTATGACTACCTGGCCTTGCCCTGCCAGCCGCCACTGCTCCCTGCGCTTCACGGGCATGCCAGTCACTTGTGGGTCTTAGAAACGAGTCAGTGGATCTGGTGGGATCCTTGAGAGAATGAAAACCTTAATGACTTCCCACATGAACCCTGGTGCTGTCTGCTTTGCACACCACATCCCATCGTGTAGCAGCTGACGGGGCGGGTCTGGGACGTGTTCAGTAGGATCTGCTATCCCTCAGACCCCCTGTGACGCTGGCAGTGTTCCTGGCAACAGGCAAACGCCTTCCGCTGTGCACTTCCACTCTCTGACGCTGCTCTTCACTTCATGGACTCCTAGCTTCAAGACTGGAGGGTGAGTACCTTAAAGGGGCCAAGGTCCACAAGAGCCTTGGAAAGTCCCTACATCTTTTTCCCTCGGGAAGTAGTCACTTGCTGACGTGCTTCCTACCACAAAAATATTTACTATATACATGACTTAAACACTTCATGAGTCTTAGAGGGGCACGTTGTAGACTTTGGTCTGATTATCTTTAATCTGCTTTTATGAACCAACCCTTTATGCTTTTAAAATGGGTCACATCCCTGTTCAGCTGCAAAGCCTTCATGTTTGTAGTAGTTTGCTTCAAGTTTTGTGCGAATGGCTTCCTGGAAAAGTTAGTTAGTGCCAGCTGTTTGGGAGAGGGGCATGGAGAAGTCAGGATTCACTCTGTGACTCCAGGATACACTCTGAGAGAGAGAGAGATGTGTCTACAGCTTACCTTGTTTTAGTTTTCTCTGCTGTCTTATGTGTTTGAGTGTTTTGCCTGCATGTGTATATGTACGACACAGGCATGCCTTCCTGGTGCCCTCAGAGGTCAGAAGAGGGAGGGGGTCAGATCCCCTGGAACTGGAGATAGGGATACTTGGTTGTAAGCCATGATGGGAGTGCGAGGAAGGGAACCCAGGTCCTATACAAGAGCAGCAGGTGCTCCTCACCACTGAGCCATCTCGCCAGCCCTGAGGTTGTATTTGCTATTATTTGGGATTTTTTTTTTTTTTTTAGTGTTTAAAGTTTATTTGTTTTTATTTTCTTCTATGTATGTGAGTGTTTTCCTCACATGCGTGTGTGTACCACGTGCACCATGGAACTGGAGTTAAGGGCAGTTGTGAATTCCCAGGGACTTGAACCCAGGCCCTTAAGAAGAACAAATGCTCTTAATCACTGAGCCGCCTCCTTTTTTTTTTTTTTTTTTAATACAGAAAGGCTAGATCTCAGAGTGGCCAGCTTCCCCTGCCTGTGTGCTGTCTCTTTATCCACATGAACTAAGCAGTTCAGGCACTCCACCAACTGACCTTTTAGTGACTTCTGTCTCTAGGGATGCTTGGCTCCGCTCCCAGCCCCTACCCTCGGATGTTAGAGGAACCTTTAAAACAGTGATCCCAGTGAACCCAAGCTTCCTCTTCTAGGGGCTTTTGTTCCCATGTATGTTTCTAAGTGAACTAAGTGCCTTTGGGTCCCCTAGTCCATGAACCGCCCACCTTCACACCCTCTGTGGAAAAAATGACTCACAGGAGGGCAAGCACAGGGCTGCAGACATAGCCGGGCCACATCAGATCCCTGCTGCAGTGAGTCTGGAAATTGCAAACGGCACCCACACTGGTCACTGCTAGCACAGACCTTTCTTTTCATTGTCTGTGGTCCTGTCCATCGTTGTCTGCCTCTTCTCCAAATGCATCTTGAGACCTCTCCTGCGCCAAGACCCTGTGGTGGATAGCACTCAACTTCCTGCTGCCTTCTCTCCCATGGCTCAGCCCAAGCACACAACTTACTTCTAACCCAGAGTTCCTGGTAGGCCACCATTGTCCCAGCATCCTTGCCCTGCTGCCCTCTTCTTGCCAGGACTCAGTGTTTTTCTTAGTTTCATTTGGGTTCTTCCTTTCCTCGGTTTTCCTCAGAGGAAAACAAATGAACCAGGTATCCACTTCCAGCCTCTCGACACTCCCCTCTGCTTGGGCTTCAGCTCTGGACCAGGTCTTCTCCATCTGTACCTGGTCCACCTGCCTGTGCTGCTGTCTTCCATGTGCGCATGGCTCAAGCACACTGGCCAATTGAGCCGCCCTTCCCTTCTCCCAGTGTGTTTGGCTTCACTGGGCTCTTCTCACTTTTCTTGCAGCATCAGGAGTCACCCCTCCCCTTGGGAAGCCGTTCTGGGTCTTCTTGCCCCAGGCCTGTGTGCTCCCTTTGCTGTTTATGAAGCAACCCCTTTCTGAAAGAATGCTCAGCGTTCTTGGTGCTGAGGGTCACAGGACACCCACACACACACACACACTGCATTGTGGCTATCTGTCCATCCACGCTGAACATCTGTCTCTCTCTCTAGGCTAGAGCCTCCCCTTCCTCATCTAGTTCTCAGTGGGGAGCAGACCCAACCAGGCCAGCCTCCTTCCTTTCTCTCCTCCCCCTTTCCTGTGTCTTTTCATCACCTCTCCCAGGAGCCAAAGAGAAAGAAAAGGGAAGGAGAAGTTCATAATTAACAAGATTAGACTGATCAGATTTCATCGGCGTCCATTCTGGTTTCTGCATGGAGTTTGTCTGAGCGTTTGGTGTGATGCAAGGTGGAGGCTGAATGTGTCCTTTGTTTGCGAGATGTACTCAGCTGCGGCCACCAACAGAAGTTGCCTTTCTGCTGTGTGCTTTGCTTGGGGCCCTACCACCTAATTCTTTGAAAAGGCCCTAAGAGAGGAGGATTCTCTATTCTCAGAGGCCCCGTGGCTATGAATACGAAATCATAATATTAGGCAACAGACCTGTGGACCTGCAAGTAGTTTTATCTTGTAATATTGTCCTTCCTTTGTCCACAAACAAGAACACACACACACACACACACACACACACACACACACACACACACACACAAATCTCCTAAAACACAATACCTCAGAGCAAAACCATTGATTTTGGAGTTGATTATCAGTTTAAACTATGGAACACATAGTTCAGCTTGCATTTTAGAAAAGCAGTGAATTAAAAGATGGAACCTGGTGCCCTGTGCATGCTAACTATCCGCTCTATCGACGAGCCACATTCTAGCCTGAACAATTTTTTTTTTTTAGTCTAAATGTATCTTGAATATTTTACAAAACTATTTGTCTAAAATTCAGTGGAAGTGGGGAGCCCTATATTTTGCACACTAATCCCTGTCACCACTTACTACTGGCAGAAGCCAAATGCTAGGCCTGAGCTCTCAGTTTGCAGTCATGGTGTATTTCCAAGGGGCAACTCGGTGCTGGAGGTGGGCTGCCATCTCTGCCTCTGTTAAGTGTCAGCCGCATTTCTGGCAGACCGCTTTGCCCTAACTGGGGGAACAATGGGAAAACGGCTCCCTTGTTCACTGTGTTTCTTACCTGCTAGAGAAGTGGAGGCTTTCTGGCCTGTAAATGCATCTGGCTTAGTCCAACAGCAATTTGCTGAGCATCCACTAGTTAGAGTGAAGGACACAGTGCTAACCATGAAGATACTCACAGACATGGGGCGGGCGGGTGGAGGGTGGAGAGAATAAACCCTTTGTAGCCATGTCCAGGTCTAACCTGGAAAGCACTGCAGAGCAACTGCTAGTGACCCACCTGGGATCCTGAGTCATTTAGTTCTGTGGGTGGGGAGAGTGTCACTCCTGCCCGGCTCAGCTGTCCAGAGCACCACCAAAAACTCAGCACGCTGTCTCCCTAGTCCAGGGTGTCAGAGCTGGGGCAGACAGAAAGCGAAGGAGCCAGCGAAGGAAGGACCCTGCTGCCTCTGCTCCACTGGGGACTGCATTCACCCAAGCTGACCCCCCGACAGAACTGGGGTTCCCTTAGCAAGAAAAGCAAGGGAGAGCAGACTCTCTGACTGACACTTTAAGTAAAAGCCTGTGTGTGATATGCTTAACACAGGCAGCGCTAAGGCTCACAAACTTAAGTTTTAAAACGCATTTGTAAATATTTCTATCTTAATGATGTGTATATGTTTCTGTCTGGGTATATGCCTGTGAATGCAGATGCCCACGGAAGCCAGAAATATCAAACCCCCTGGAGCTAGAGTCCGGAGCTGGGTAGTGGTGAGCCAACCCACCCGAGTGCTGGAAACTGAACTCGAGTGCTAAGAATGGAACTCTTCTCCCTCTTGACTGTTCAGCAAGTGTTTTATCCGCTGAGCCATCCCTTAGAACCCTGGTAGGAATGATTCTGTCTATATCTACTGTGTTCAGCAAAAAATTCAGCCCCAGGCTACAACCCTCAAATTTAAAACCTAGACCTTAGCCGGGTGAGGCTGCTCATTCTTGTAACGGCCAGCGCTCAAGAAGCTCAAACAATGGGAATTGCAACAGGTGTGAGGCCAGCAGGAGCTACGGCACGAAACTCTGTCTCCAAATGAGACTCCTGCCCAGAGAATCTGTATCTATTTAAAATGTATTTTACCATTTTGTGTGTGTGTGCGCGCGCGCACGTTTATATGATACGCGTGTGAAGTCAGTACTCATGTGCCACACTTGTGCATGTAGAGGTCAAAGGACATCGTCAGCATTTTTTTTTTTTTTTTTTTTCCTTCTGCTGGGCTGGAGACCTGGAACCCAATGCATCAGGCTTGCCTGGCAAGTGCATTTACCCACTGAACCATCTTGTTGGCCTAAGAACTTCTTAGCAGCACTGTTTCCAGGTTACCCCACGGTTAGGTGACTGTGTCCATAGTGTAATGTAATTGATATGGAAAAAATGTTAGTCCTGGGAGGAAATATCCTGCCCTGGGGGCATACTACCACGTTTGGATTTTATTGGCAATTTAACTAAAACCATACACGTATAAAGCTTAAAGTAACTGGAGAATGTGACCAATTTGATCTTGGTTTGAAGCATGCCTGAACCAACACTCCCATGTCCTGCGCTCACATGGATCATAGGACGCATCCACATTTTAGAACCCCTAACAGTGGAATCGAAAAACTACATCTTACAATCATAGTCCTGGTGACAGCAGTTTGTGCAGCCCGTGGAAAATGTTTCATTTCCCTTTTGTGCTCCCACTGTGCTGGCAGCCACCAATAGTTAAGCTTCAGGAATCTTGTGTGTGGGGTGCAAATAGATAGTGTTGATGAAACAAAAAGAACTGGATCCCTTTAGCCCACCCTTTTTGCTGAAAACATCTACAAAATACCTAGTCATCCTAGGAGTTTTGGGTACCACTTGGATGGCGGCCTTCTGTTAGGACTGTGTGTCTGTAGGCTTCCCTGTAGCTCACCTCTGCTTTTTAGGTACTGCTATTGAAATCATTTCTTTCTCTCTCTGACTACAGTATTGACTTTTAAAATTGTTTTTATACAGTTATGTGTGTGTGTGTGTGTGTGTGTGTCCATTTGTATACATGCGCGCATGCACATGGGGAGGTGGAAGCATATGTGCCGCAGCATATGTGAGGAGGGCGGAGGACAACTTGTAGGAAACCTCCCATCACACCATGTGGATCCCAGCGATGATACGGGCCATCAGGCTTGGCAGCAAGTGCCCTTACTTACTAAGCCATCTCCCAAATCCATCTCCTTGGCTCCAGACTGCAACATTGTTGACAAGAGTATAAATCGGATTTCACAGCTGTCAGTCATGACAGCCTTTGATGACCTGCCGTATTAAGGTCCCAATTGTTGATTAGAATCAAAGGGCAATTGCAGAGATCAATAGAATTGTTTGCCATCGCCGATCATGGTAAATAACGAAAGTGTAACCAAGTCAGAATTTCCAGCCTGAATAGAAGACAGATAAAAACACCCCCAATCTTCATTATTAATCTTAAAAGCCTATTCCTTTCTTGTTTTCTAATGCAGTGCTAGGAACAGAAGCCAGGGCCTCGTGCATGCTAGGCAAGGTCTTTACTACCAAGTTACACTCTTCTGACCTCCTCCTCACCTTTAATCCACATTAGAGGAAACGGTATATCTATATCCACACACTTGTTCCGTTTGCATGGAAACAAAGATAAAGTTCATCTGTAAGCAGAGATAAAGCGCAGGGGAACAACCAGTTTGCTTTTCTTGACAAGTTAATCTCTCACACAAAGAACGCGTTCTGGAGTCTAGCACAAGCTTTACAAGGCTGAAATCCCTCGTCAGCATCAGGCTGCAAAACAAACAACTTTGGCGTTTTAGTTTTCAGCTCTCGGTGTTTATTGCACAAAAGAGCACATCTCTTGTAAAGTGTTTAATTGCTATTTAAAATTTAATAATGTCATTGGCCTACGTGTTGTTTTCCTTCTATCTAAGAAGCTGTTTGTGGGGGTTGGAGAGCTGACTCCACAGTTAAGAGCACTTGTTGCTCAATCAGGAAGACTGGGGTTCAGATCCCAGTGCCCACATCGGCCTGTCCACAGTCTCCTGTAACCCCAGATGCAGAAGATCTGAACCATCTCTTCTGGCATGTGCACAAGCTCACACACACACACACACACACACAGGAAATAAAATATATTTTTTAATTTTAAAAGATTGAATCCTGTTGAGGGACCCCATAATACAGTTTCCATGGGAACATCACACTGATGGGCTAGATGAGACTTCAGTGATGTAGGTGTTTGGGGGTCACTAATGCTTCTCTAGGGTACCCCTCAGGTGGCTCAGTAGGTAAGCCCCCCAAAACACATTGGTTCCTTAAGTTGAAAATAATATTAAAATTAATTTGTGTGTGCTGATTTTTCTTTTTCTTTTTTATTTAATTAATTTATTCAGATTCCAACTCAATTGTTATCCCATCACTTGTATCCTCTCGTTCCTCTCTCCCTCCCTCTTTCACCCTATTCCCCTCCCCTAGGTCTATGACCGAGGGGGACCTCCTCCTCCACTATATGGTCATAGGCTATCAAGTCTCATCTTGGTATCCTGCTTATTCTTCCTTTGAGTGCCACCAGGCCTCCCCACCAAGGGGAGGTGGTCAAATATGGGGCACCAGAGTTCATGTCAGAGTCAGTCCCTACTCTCCACATAACTGTGGAGAATGTCCTGTCCATTGGCTAGACCAGAGTAGGGGTTAGATATTTACTACTTGTATTGTCCTTGGTTAGAGTAATAGTTTGAGCAGACCCCCTGGGCCATAATCTACCTGTCACGGTGTTCTTCTAGTAGGTTTCTAGGACCCTCTGGATCCTTCTATTTCCCCAGCTCCTATATTTCTGTTACCTAGAGTCCCAGGGGGATGTCCTCACATCTGTCTCAATCTCCTGGTAAGTGAAGACTTTAAGTTCTAGCCAGAGCAATAAGACAACAAAAGAGATCATGGGGATCCAAATGAGAAAGGAGGAAGTCAAATTATCCCTATTTGCAGATAATATGATAGTGTACATAAGTTACCCCTACAATTCCACCAGAGAACTCCTACAGCTGCTAAACACCTTCAACAAATTGACTGGATACAAAATTAACTCAAAAAAGTCAGTAGCTTTCCTATATACAAATGACAAACATGCAGAGAAAGAAATTAGGAAAACTACACCCTTCACAATAGCCACAAGCAATATAAAATATCTAGGAGAAACTATAACAAAGCAAGTGAAGGACATGTTTGAAAAAAACTTCAAATCTCTGAAGAAAGAGATTGAAGATGACACCAGAAGATAGAAGGATCTCCCTTGTTCGTGGATCGGGAGAATTAACATAGTAAAAATGGCCATCTTACCAAAAGCAATTTACAGATTCAATGCAATCCCTATCAAATACCTACACAATGTTTTTAAAGACAGTGGTTATTTTTCTTAGTGGAAAAATTTTTTGCGCAAACTTACTAATCAGATCCATTTTAAAGGTGGCCTTTTTTTTTTTTTTTTTTTTTTTTTTTTTTAGTATAATTAGGTTATTATTGGTTCACCTTCATGCTCTTTTCCTAAATGATAGATGAGGGCAGTATTAAAATGAGATAGCATCTTGGAGCGTACATATTGATTCCTCATCACAGTGTAGGAGGCTAAGCCTATTTTTACACTTATCATGAGTCAGATTTGTACAGAATTCCTGCTGCAGCATGGTAGGTGTTCAGGGAAGGTGTCCTCCTGAGCAGTGGGGTTCTGAACTCACATGACCTTGCAGGCATAAAGTATGTTCGGCCATTCCCTGACACCTGCAGAACTCTTTTGTTGGCTAGGGGTAGAACTAGGAGGTAAACTGTGTGCTTAGTGGGGGCAAATTTCTGGGTCCAATGCCAGGTAACTCCCCCCTCAAAAAAGACCTTTACCACAACAAGAAGAAAATAAATCCAGAAAGCAAAACCAAACATTTCCCTGTTAGTGAGCTAGGTGTAATGGCTGTTCAGGACCCCTGTGTGATCTTGGGAGCACAAAAACCACATTCTGGACTGGCACACTTCAATTAGCAAGGCCAGTTAGCCCGAAGCAAAACCACAGAAGCCAGAAAGCAAGGCTGGTACACTTAGGCTCTCTCCCAGAACTGTGGACTTTGATGGCTTAGATCTCTGTTCTCACTTAAGCAGATGTTTCTGCCCATGTGCTGGGTTCCCAGGCCTGAGTGGTACTTTCATCACAGCATCAGCCATGCTAAGGTGTTGGGGGCCTGTTACAGCAGCAAGGATCTACCTGTTAAGAGAAAGCAATTACTTAAAAAATAAGGAGAGGATGAGGAGGTTGCTTAAAGCGTAAGTATGCTTGCTGTGCAACTATAGGGACCTGAGTTCAAATCCCTAGCACCCACATAAAAAGCCAGAAATGGCTGTGTGTGCATCTGTAGCCACAGTACTGGGAGTAAGGGGTAAGAGGAAACAGGAGGATCACTGGGGACTTGGTGGCCACACCCTAGCTCAAATTTCATTCAAGGTGATGAGAGTTGAGCGTGATAGAGTAGGACATGTGATATTGTGATCTCTGTGTCCCCACCCATATACACCCCACACACACAGAGGCAAAGAGAAAGGGAGTGAGAAAAAGCACTGACATGGAGACGGTGGGGATATGCTAGAAACAGCCTCAACCTGAAACAGGAGTTGTGGCCTCTGGTTTCACAGCTCACCTTACCCTAGTGGACATTTTGAGAGAAGCTACCATCAAGAAAATGACCTCTGTCTGGGCCAGGTTTGCACTTTTGTGCATCCTTTTCATTGTCCTGCGAACACAGTGTGAGTAGCACCATTTTCAAGGTCAGATGTTTTGCTTTTGTTTGGCTTTGAATGTTTCTTCAAAGTTCTGTAAATGTACTGTGGTGTTGGGCTATTCAAGTTAGCTATTCCTGTAGATTATAAGCAAGAATGGGGTTAATAATGTAAGGGGTTTTAACCATCAGGCAAGAAGTAGGAAAATTGGACCCATCATCACAGAAGCATGTTTGAAAGCCCAGGGTTTGAGTTTTCCTAATTTCTGATTAAAAGAGAGGGTGGAGGCAGTGGATGGTTGATCCCTGTGGTTAAACTACCCACAGAGGGATCTGTACAGAGAAACCAAAACCATCATAATGTAGCTGTGACATCTGGCTGTGCTTATTTACATGGACTGGGGACATGCTGGGAAGTCAAGAACCGTGCATCTTGGAGGAGAAACTTCCCAGCAAAAGGCTTTGGGTAGTCAGGAAGCAGTACGAGCCTGCTCTCACCGTTTGGTCAGAAGTCTGCTCTTGAAACTTGGAGACTGAGGTGTACACCCTGAGAAGCAAGGAGCAGGGACCATGATGGCCAAGAAGCTGTATGACAAACCAAGCAGGATGGTACTACCTCCTCCTCCTCCTCCTCCTCCTCCTCCTCCCCCTTCTTTTGAGGCAAGGTCTTGCTTACTATGTAACCAAGGCTGGCCTAGAACTCACCCACTAATTAGCCCAGGTTGACATTGATCTCTTGCCTCAGCCTCCTGAGTGCTAGGATTACAGCTGTGTACCACCATGTCCAGCTAGCCAACTAGAGTTTTAAAAGCATGAACAGCCATAGGCTCAGAGCCTAGGAGCTCAAGGAGAAAGATGCTGTCTCATGGGAACTAAGTGAGGGTTCGAATAGGAAGGAGACCGGCCATAGGGACCATGAAGAAGGATGAGTAGAATGATCTGTGCTACTCAGCTCATGGGGTGGCTGTGATAGTAACATCAAAGGGTTGGAGCATTAGATGCCATCAATACTTGGAACATCTCTTAGTAGATTCTATTCCCTTTTGTTACCATGACTACTATAACATTGCAAACAACAGCATATTCTCTCTCCCTTTCTGTGCCTCAAATACGTTGCTCCAACCTTCCCATTCCTAAGTTCAACTTTGGAAAAGACTCAGAAGAAAAAATAGAATCAGGGGCTACAGAGCCAGATGACTCATTGGGTGAAGTGCTTGCTATGCAAGAATGAGGATCAGAGTTCAGATCCTCAGCACCCACATAAAAGCAAGCAGGCCCAGCCACGCGTGCCTGTAACACGAGTGGGGCCAGAGGGTAGAGACAAGAAGACCCTGGGGGCTTGAGCTCCAGGTCTAGTGGATGATAAGATGGAGACACACACACACACACACACACACACACACACACACACCACAAGCAAAACCAGACTCAGTGCTGAGGGCAAATGTAGAACAAGACTGCTCAGGATGCACTGTAAGTCAGTCGGTGTTCAGCACGGCCTGCTCTAGGCAATCATCTTCAGAGGCAGGAGCTTGACTCATGAGTAGGAGTCACCAAGATAGAGGAGCACTGGGCTTGAGTTAGAAGACCAGGCTTCTCCAAGTTTCTGGATTCTCAACTTTTAACATGTGGACATTACCTGATATCTGTATCTTCCCCCATCTCATGTGTTTAAGACTTAATCCCCAGCTGGTGAGGGAGGTTGGGAAATGTTTGGCACAAGGGGCCATATGAAATGGGTCCCTGGGGATGAATGAGTCTTGGAGGCTGTCTCCTCCTCTGCTCCCAGATCAAGCTTTCTCCCTTCTGATGCATGTGTGACAAATTGCACTCCAAGATCTTGCCACTAGAGATTGAGCTAGCACAGCTGCTGGCCGACCTTTTCCTACCTTGATGGACTGACACCCTTGGAAACAATAAGCCAAAATAAGATTGGTTCTCTTTTGCTGCTTCTGTAAGATGTTTCGTCACATCTCCAAATCTTAGTTCTGAGTTTCTAGTAACTATGATAAACACCATGACCAAAAGTGACTTGGAGAAGAAAGGCTTCATTTCACCTTAGAGATTACAGTCCACCATGAAGGGAAGTCAGGGCAGGAACTTCAGGCAGGAACAGAAGCACGGGATGTAGAGGAACACTGCTTACAGGCTTGCTCCCTGTCTTAGGTTTCTCTTGCTGTGAAGAGACTCCATGACCATGGCAACTCTTATAAAGGAAAACATTTAGCTTACAGTTCAGGCTGGCTTACAGTTCAGAGGTTTAGTCCATTATCACCATGGTGAGAAGCATGGCAGCATACAGGCAGACATGGTGCTGGAGAAGGAGCTGAGAGTTGTTCTACCTCTTGATCAGCAGGCAGCAGGAAGAGAGAGTGACACTGGGCCTGGCTTGAGCTTCTGAAATCTCAAAGTCCACCCTCTGGGACACACTTCCTCCAACAAACCACACCTACTCCAGTAAGACCACACCTTGAGAGCTATTTTCGCTCAAACCACCACACTCCCCATGGCTTGCTCAGCATCTTCTTTCACACACTCCAGGACCACCTGGCCAGGGATGGTACCACCTACAGTAGGCTGAGCCCTCCCGCATCAACCATTAATCAAGAAACTCCCCCAAAGGGTTGCTTACCAGCCAATCTTATGGAGGAATTTTCTCAACTGTGATCCCCTCTTCTCAGATAATTCTAGTTTGCATCAAGTTGGAAAAAAAACTAAGTTGGACAAAAAGTAACCCCACCCTCTTCTTTTATAATTGTCTTGTAATGTGCCCTACTCTGCAGGGCCAGTGTTAGGGTCCACACTGCAGGGGTTTAAGGCATGGACAGATGCTTTTCAGGACATAGTTGAGTGGATTCATAAGAGACCCTATATGACATTTACATCTATGATATAACAAATTAATTGAGAAACTTTCGGTTGGTTGTACCAGTCTTTCTTAGTTCTTAGAGTGATCTTCTTAATGGTGGCTAATCTCTGGGATCCAAACACCTCCCCCTCTCCCCTTGATGATCATGAAGAAAGTTGGCTTGTTGGTTATTTTTTCTTTTTGCATTTTTCTTTTATTTCCATTTGCAAATGCATGGCTCACCACCCAAAAGCCATGGTGTGTGCAAATGGCATAAAAAGAGAGAAATACATGAAAAGATATGGTTTTGCCAGTTATAGCAAGATGATCTTATCTATAATAGACCCAAGCTTTCCATCATATCAGCCATTCTGTGGAAAAATGTTTAGCAAGCAAATTCAGTTCATAGAAAATTATGTTTTGGTCTATTGCAGTGTCATCCCAAGCATATACAAAGTGATTATCCTAAATGTATCCTACAACAAGATTTAAATTATTTTTAAATGCATTTATTCTTATACAGTTTCTCACACACACACACACACACACACACACACACACACACACACACTATTCTCTCTTAGCCTCTTCCGCCTTCCACCAACCCCCTTCTTCCACCTTCATGCCTTTTTATGGCATGGTATTTAATGCGGGCAGCCTGCATGAACACTGGGTAACTGAGCAAGGATGGCTTACCAGTGGCTACACCATTGGGGATGATGATTCCCCTGACTCCTCCAGCAACCATTAACTCCTCAGAACCCCTGAGGGAGGCTTGGATCCTTATCAGCCCCTCCCCAATCCATGGTGGAATGCTACACCTGTTTGTTGTTTCAAGTTAATAAGAAACTCGACTAAAAACTAGGTTAAGTAATAAAGGTAGTGTTTGTTGGTTTATGAGACTAAAAAGCCAAGGCTTTTAAGTTAATAAGAAGCTAGACTAAAAACTAACTTAGATACTGAACACAGTGTTGGCTTCGAGAGAAGCTTGGCAGTGTCACCCAGGGCCCTGCTTTTCTTTTCTTCACTATGTCTTCCTTGCTCTCAAGTGGCATTCTGTCTGTTCTAAAATGGCTCCCCTTGTGATCCTAGCATGCTTCCAGTAGGTCATAGGGCTCTATGTACCCTTGTTCATGATATCCTCTAAAAAGGCTCCAGTTATCCTTAAAGCCATTGACTGGCTCATTACCCTTTTTTAAATCTTTAATTTTATTTTATGTGCATTCGTGTATGTGGGGGTGTCGGATCCCCTGGAACTGGAGTTACACACAGTTGTGAGCTGTCAAGTGTGTGCTGGGAATTGAACCCGGGTCCCCTGGAAGAGCAGCCAGTGCTCTTAACCGCTGAGCCATCTCTTTAGCCCTTGGTTCATTATTCTTATTAGATGTCACCTCTGGAGCCAAATAGAACCCCAAATGGAAACCAGGGATAGTCACTACTAGAGCATTCCCTGCTGTTTCTAGCTGTCTGTTATGACTGACCAGTCAGGATAAACTATTTATATTTCATTCAAATCAGCACACTCATGTTAAACTTATAAATGAGTATCTGTTGAAACGGTGCACTCTTGCCTTTTCCCAGCGTTGTGGCTCTTGGCCTTCTATTTTTCCCCCGTACCCATCACTGTACTGAAGGCTTCCTCCCACCCGTGTTTCCATGGGAATGTCAGCGTCTCGGTGGCAGTGGCTCACTGCGCTATCCTTGTCTCACAGTGGGATCTTTGCCAAGGCGTCTTGTTTGTAACCAGATGAGCCGCACACCACACGTTCTCGCCGTAACTCACCTCTTCACAACGTCTTTTGAATGTTCCCTGGGCTGTTGTGTCTGTGAAAAGAAACCCAACAATGGGCATGCGGTTGCCAACCACAACCCTGACAGTCAGAGGTGGGAATGGAGGGGTGGCCAAGTCTCCTGGTACCCTGGAGATCCCTGTCCTTGCTAAGCATCATAATTTGAAATGAAGATGCTTGCCAAATCCCTGGTGCTAGATAGAGAGTAGAGACAGAGTAGGTGAGGAAATCAAGGAATCCAATGAAGAGAGAGTAGCATCCGTCAACCTAGTGAGAGCAACCAGATGCCTGCACCACCGTGCTTAGGGAAACCCACACTTAGGGTAATTCTGTTTCATGAGAAGGGGCGCTTACGTAGAGCATCTGTGCTACAAAGCCTCAGGTGTTAAACTCCAAGGCGCCTGCCTACTCTTGTTCATAATTGCTCAGTACCTGGGGAAAACCAAGGCTCTACCTTCTATGTATCCACCTATCCGTTTATTTTTGAGGTATGATCATGCTATGTAGTCAAGGCTGCCTGGAACTATGTGTTACGTCAGCCGGCTTCAAACTCGTGATCCTCCTGCCTCAGTGCTATGATTATAGACCTGCACCCCCACACTTGGCTCTTAATATTTGTTTTCACAAAGGCTGCCAACACTCCTGGTGGGTTTGAACAATGGCTGCATAGCTATCTCTGCCTAAGCTGTTCTGAACTAGCTTCCTTGTTAAGGTAAAGTGAACAACAAAGTCATCTCTCCTAGTCTCATGGGAATAGCAAGTGAGCGCTTAGCAGACAGCTCACTCGCCTTGGTCCCGGTGCGGCCAGGCAGCTTGTCTAGAGTAGCACAGCGAAGAATGGGCAGGAGAGGGTTTGAGGCTAAATAAAGCTGGCTTTGGAGCTTCGGAATACTATGCCATGTGACTTCCCAGTGACCGTGGTATTTTAAATGGGATGTCTGGTTTAAAAGTTAAAGCTTGTTTTATAATTTGCATGAGTACATGCCTGGTGTATGTACCCGTATATGTACAGTGAGTGCCCCTTGCAAGTGAGGACAGAAGTTGCTATCAAATATCTCCTCCTTATCATGCTCCACCTAGTTTCTTTGCGACAGGGTCTCTCGGTGAAGCTGAAACTCACTGGTTTGGCTGGAATGGCTGACCAGTGAGGTTCAGGCGTCCTCCTGCCTCCCCCTCCCCAGCACTAGGATTACAGGCATATGCCATCACACCTGGCCTTTTCACATAGGTGCTGGGAATCTGAACTCAGGTTCTTATACTTGCATAGCATTTTGCCAAGTGAGCGCCAGCCATGAATTGTAATTTTTAAAATCAATACTTCACGGGAGAAAAAGATTGATGATTGTTGCTATTCGGTTGATATCAGAAATATCAGTTACATTAACTGAAATATCAGCTTCAGTGGTGGAAGTACACTATGTGTGCCTTTGTCCCCACGAGGTAGCCACTTGAGACTTGTTTTTAATTACCTACTGATCCTGCTTCCACAAACTAGCTATGGGTAAAAGGGAGGGGGTGGTGTTATGGAGGAGGCAGGGGGAACGGAAGTCTGTCCTCAGGTGACGCTTGCAAGCTATTAATAGAACATAAAACAGAAGAATCTAAACTTTCTCCACAGATAAATTAGAGGGTAATTAGCTGCAGTGGAAAATGATTCTTTCTTTTGCTGAACAGTTCATCACTGATTTCTTAATCCTGTGCATCCTTGGGGTGTTTACAGTGGGTCCTGGCAAAGATATGGTTCATCTGTATTAGGCTAAAGTCAGAAATGTGATTTAAGAGCAGGATTCCAAATTCATCATTGTTTCAGAATGAGTATGGGGGCTGGACATAGCAATGCAGACCTCCCAGCACTCAGGAGACACAGTTAGAAGGATCATGTGTTCAAATCCATCCAGGGAAACAGTGAGTTGAAAACCTGTGTTATATAATAAGATCCTGTCTCTAACTTTAAAAAAGAAAAGAAAAAAAAAAGGAGAGAAATGATGTAGGGTTTATGTCTCGGTTGATAAAACACAGCACAGACATATGAACATGAGTTCAGAACCCCAGAGCCCACAAAAAAAAAAAAAAAAAAAAAAAAAAAAAACCAGGTGTAGTTGCACGTGTCTGTAATCTCAGCCCTCCTATGGAGAGACGGGAGGCAGAGACAGTAAACGTCCCAGAAGCTCATAGGTCAGTTAGCATGGCCTGCCTACCCAGTAGCAATGAGATCGTCTCAAAACAGGGTCAAGGGTAAAGACTGATAATCAGGGCTGTCCTCTGACCCCACACTCATGTCATGGTATGTTTGCTCACTCATCCACACACACAAACACACATGTACTAAATAAATGCTAAATTGGAAATGAATGTGAAAAGATAGAATGATGGGACCCTCAAAGCAATTTCTCTTCCCTGTAGGGACATCGTTGCTGAGGTAGAGCAAAGTGGTTCTTTCAACCGCCCTCGCCTTCAACATCACTCCCCCACTCTCTTCCGGGCCTGATTGGAACCCAGGCGTTATCATGTGTGAAGACAAAAGTGCAATGTGGAGATTAAACAAAAAAACAGAGTGTTCACTCAAGGATTTATTCAGTCTCAGAGCTGAATCCTACCACATGCCTCCTACAGAACAAGTTCTGTGAGGCTTTGAGTTCTAGCGGTGCCAAACACCCCAACTTAAGCTAAGCATGCTTGAGGCTTATGGTACTGGGATTCACAGCTTGGCCTGGAAAGGAGGCAGACCACTGAAGGGTGCTGGCATTGGGACCCACAGAGAAGAGGGGAAAGGCTGAGAGAGAGCAGAGGCTTAGACAGAGCCAAGACGGGGCTTTCAGGGAGGTAGTGGGATGAAGGGAGTGGGAGCTGATGTTCAGAGCACACTGGGTTGCCAAGCTGGCTGAAGGAGGGTGTGAGATGAAAGCAAGCATTCCAGCCCATTCCGGCTCATTCCGGCCCAGTGCATTTGGCTTTAAGTCTCATAAACAAATACTGCTTTTATTGTATAAACTAGTTTCGAACTGAACTTCTTATTAAGTTAAAAAGTCCTGTTGAAGAGATATTTAAGATAAGACATTCATGGGACGGCACTTGAACAGTTTCGGCAGCATTGTCCATGTGCTGAATTTGCTTACTGAACACTTTGCCCCCCTCCCCAATGGTTGACAGAGTGGAAAGCCCAGCTCTACTAGAGATGGATGCTTTTACTATGTTCTCAATATCACGATCCTTTAACAACAACAACAAAAAAAATCTCTTTTTATTTCACTTGTGTGGGAGGAGCCACAAAGGTGTGTACGTGTGTGTGTGTGTGTGTGTGTGTGTGTGTGTGTGTGTGTGTGTGTGTGTGTGTATGTAAGGCAGGAAATCTTCTACATGATAGACAAGGGAGAAAAGCTGGCCGGTGTTCATATTCCAACAATTAACACAAATGTCTCTCGTTCTTGCTCATCACATAATCCTAATAATAAAGCAAGAGCAGTCCCTGTACGGAAACTTGAAGACAGAAA
Source organism: Acomys russatus (assembly GCF_903995435.1). Classification (NCBI taxonomy): domain Eukaryota; kingdom Metazoa; phylum Chordata; class Mammalia; order Rodentia; family Muridae; genus Acomys; species Acomys russatus. Next base: position 51,003,706 of record NC_067145.1, read on the forward strand.
TTCTGGCAAAAATCTCTTAGAAGTCATCGGTGTTTTACTTTATAAAGCAGATAGTCTTCTTGGCTAACTCCATGGCAGTTTCAGAGTGATAAGCACTCCCAGTTTGCTAGATCCACCAATAACCGCATGGGACTGGGATTGGTGCCCATGGCAACAGACTACAAAGCAAACAGGACCTCCCCTGCCTAACACACACTCAGTCCACAAGTCACACTGCCCTTGGGAATCAAAGCCCATGTTTGGAGAGTTGCTTTTGTTCCCAAATTGCCGTCACCAGTTGAACTTGTTGGCAACTAGATGTTTTAATTAAACATTTCATAAACCATGCAAGGGCAGCAAGCAGACTAAATTTCCTTGAGAATAAATTGGAGTTCTGAAGAGACTCAATAAAGATCCGACACAGTTTGGGTGCCCCACTGCACAGTAAGATTGGAAGGAGCACAGTCGTGAATGGCTAGAAGGTTCCTACGTCGGACTGCTCCATCCTACAATTTAGATTTCTCTGTGCCCTTTGGAAAGGCCAGTTGGAAACTGTGGGCAGTGCTTTCTGTATACAGAGTAGCTCTCCACCAGCTAAAAAGGGAGGGGGGACAGGAAGCTCAGCAAACTCTGCTTTTTCGCGTGGGTGCGCGTACAGGCGCCTGAGTGTATGGAGGAGCCAGTGGATAACCTGAAGAGGTCTTTCCTCAGGTACCTTCCTCTTTGTTTTTGAGACAGAATCTGTCACTGGCCTGGAGAGCACAGAATAGTGTGTGAGCACAGAGCCAGCTGACCATCAAATCAGGATTCTTCCTGTCCCTGCCTCCCTAGCACTGCGATTACAAGCACATTCCACCATGTCTAGCACTTCCATTTGGATTCTGGAATCTAACTCAACAACTGGTGCTTGTTTGGCCAGCCATCTCCCAAGTCCTCGTGTTGTTCTCTGCGGTTTGTTTAATTCCTGTTACCATTTGCCGTTAACTTCTCTAAGCCTTGTCCCCCTAGATTGCCTTTCTTCCATTTTGTTCCGAATCTGCAGATGTTGGATATGTGTGTTGGATGCAGGGAATTGTTAACAGATGTTTTTAGTCAGTGTGGCTCTTATCCTGATAGGAAGGATATAATGAGCTGGCTTGGTGGGTTCTTTTGTTGTTCAATGGACTCTTATCTCTGCCCCCACCCCTCCGCCAACCTCCTCAGCCTCCTATCTAAGGCTTTTTAATAATCACTTGTGCTTAAGTGAACGTTATGGCATCAGTATGAAACCTCTAGACATGCCTTAGGTAGATGTGTGTGGTGTAAAGCCACCACTGAAAGCAACTGGGTACACATGACAGCCCGTAAGGGGAGGCGAGCAGAGGGTGAGTGGAATTAATACCATCAGAAATGTTCTGGTAATGTTTAAACACGGTCAGTCACCAAAAGAATGTGGTTATTGTTTTGGATTTTCACATTATTTTCCATGATAAAAGTAAATGATCAATGTCTTCCCCCAAAGAAGAAATTAGACCGTTTATGAGTGTTGATTGTGTTTCAAAGAGCCTGCCTAGCCCAAGGATGGTCTCCTGTTCACACCCTTAGAGTCGACTTCCCTTCTGTGGAGCTAGCCTCGTCTTCGTACAGGAAGAAGTGAGTGGAGGAAGAAGTCAGTTCTTCACTAGGCAGGAGGCAGGAAGATGCTTTTGGGTTCTGTCCCCAGCTGTTCATGGTCAAGCGTGATACGTGTTCAATCTCCATCCCACATTTGGAGCAAAGTTTCAACTCACATTTATCTCACAGTCATTCATTAGGCTTGCTGTGAATTTCGGGAAGTATAACCAAAAAAAAAAAAAAAATCACGATCGCACTCTTCAAAAATTGGCTAGCTGCCATCCTTTCCATTTTTGACACTCCATTTTGAGGTGGCCTGTGTCCGTGTGGACTTTTCTGATGATGTATTCTTGGTAGCACAGAAAGGGGAAGCATTCTTTTAAACTGTGCTGTATGGGCTTTTTTTTTCTTTTCTTTTCTTTTTCTTTTTCTTTTTCTAATTGTTGAATGTAGATTATGTACTTGCATAACACTGGAATTCTGACACAATGGTCTTTTCTTTCAACTATCACTTCCCACTTAATTTAAGTATAATCATAACACAGAGGTTAACAGACACCATGGGCTCTCTCACAAAGCTATTCTGATTCTGGACATATATACACTGCGCTATTTTAGCCTGACGCCATTAAAATGCTTTTAAGTTCTGTAATTAGCTGTCCCTTTCCCAGTTCACTTTGGCATGGTGTACAAGTATATTTCTTATTATGAACTGGCTTCTTAGATAGATCTGTTTCCCACAGCAATGAACATTCTGGTTGTCTGATAAGAATATTATGGTCATAGAAGGGATATAATTTTCACCTGCAAATGGAGACGTTGATATTTTGCCTTTATCCCCCAGCCTCTGACAGCTGACTGAAAGCTAAGTCTATCCTGAGGCCAACCTCTTCCAAGGTTGAAGACAGACACTGATATGAATTTCCCATTCTGAGAGGTCATGTGGTAGCCATCTTCCTTACTGTGTGCAGCCATTTTTCATGCTTACTATTTGAAACATTAGTAGTTACTATCAAATGGTTTGGGGGAAGAGTGACCAGTAGTACCAACTGGGCATCGATAGATGTGTTTAAATGTGTGTAATATCTTGATGAAGGTAACTTGACCACAATCTGTGGCATCTCTACCTATATCCAGCTAGTTTAAGAGTTAAGCGATCTCTTTTAACTCCACAAACTGACTCTAACATGGATGGAGTGTGATGGAAACGAACTGAAATAAAACCATCTTTTAAAATGTGTTTAAGATAAAAAAAAAAAAAAAAAAAAAGACTAGTTTGAATGTTGGAGAGCGTTCTGGAAAAAGGAAACCTGGTGGCGAACCAAATGGAAGTCCCTTGGCGGCCGACTCTGCCTCCAGCTGTATTCAGTTATTGAACCGCTGTCAAAGAAAGCAAAGCATTATTTGTGCATTAGAACAATTTCAGAAAGCTGTTTTTAACCCCCGGTGGTGTTGTTCTGCAGCCTTCTAATCTCTGCAAAGGTTTTAAAAGCTGTAATGACCCATGCTTGTATCATGCATGAGGTTACCACAGAGCACAGCATGACACAGTTATTCTCATGTGCAAGGAATTAGAACCATTAGAATTTTATTTCCTGCAGAATTTTGCGCTGTGTCACATAATCACATATAGCTGTCTTGGCCCAAAGTCAGCAACAGTATCTACTATTTGTTTCTCAGCTACATGACAAATGTGCAAGACAGGAAACTGCACTGAATGTAGCTCATGCATAACAAAGTAGTTGGAAAGAACTCCAGGGTGAATTTCTGTCTGTACATTTCCTCTTACAGATGGGTTGGGCCAATGCAGTTTTATGAATTTGTATATGATATAAAATACTTCCAGTGTGGTGTTTCTTTTTGACTTGATACATGACTTGTTTGCATGAATTCTAGGGATAAAACTCAAATCATTGTGTTTGTAAGGCAAGTTAATCTACTAGCTCTACTGTCTTTCCACGCCTGAGCTACCTTATTTCCTACTGAAATCTATGTTACATTTTTATTGTAGTATTTCATATGTATGTATGGTCGTGGACCACACGTGTGCATTGCCCACCATTGCCAGAAGAGGGTATAAAATCCCCTGGGACTAGAGTTATAGATGGTTGTGAACCACTATATGGATGCTGGGAATCAAACCCAGGTCCACTGGGAGAGCAGCAAGTGCTCTTAACTGGGGAGCCATCTCTTCTGCCTCCACACTGAAAGCTTTAAATAGTTGCACCTGAAATGTTCAAAGAAAAGATAGTATCTGATTAACTTTCCCAAGGAACAAAGTTGAACATTTAGGAAATTCTTTTACATGGGCGACCGTCTTGACTCTGGCACAAAATGGTCAAGTATAAAGTAAACCTCTGTTAATGTGCTAGCGAGTGCCAAGGTCAGTGAAATCTGCTCCTGTCACAACTCTATTAACCCTCAAATATTCTATCTCCTCTTGATCTATTAGACAAAGGGGAAGCTGTCTGAATTAACAAGAACCATGGTTCAACTGATACATTCCAATCTATTGCCCATACAATATGAGTTTAACTATTTAGAAAATCTAGAAGAATGTCATTTATGTTTATGGTTGCTATATGGTCTAATTTTTATATTTTACACTACAGATAAGTATTCTTTACCTGTTGATCTCAATTCTTCTCTACTTAAAGGGAATACTAATAGAGAACTGCTTTGTCCAAAAAGAATGGCTTATACATATTCTCTTTTTCCTGACATCCTTATATTAAGGTGCTGTTTGTCTGTGGACTGCAGCCTTGCCTCCCTGGGCAAACTCCCATCATGCACCTCTCTTCCTGATCTCTCTTGCTTTGTCTGCCTTTCTCTCAAGCCTCCCTTTCCCTCAACAGGCCAAGGCCATGCAGCTGTCAGCACCTTGTAATTTTACTCCAATGTCCTCCACATCTGTTTGGAGAAGTTACTAGGCATAACCTCTACTGGATACAAGCCATTACCAGCTTCAATGACAATTCAATGTTTAGTCCCTCCATCTCTCTGGCCCGCTTCAGGGCCCTGGGGTGAGGTGGGGCTCAAGACATTAAATTGTGGGCCTATATGTGGCATAAATCCTTAATCCTTTGTCAAAAAAATATGTGCATTTCTGAATTTGATCGTGGGTTTTGCTCAATTGCTCTCCAAAGGGCTTATTCTAATGTGTATTCCCACCAGGTGTGACAGTTGAGTTGACATCTTGCCACAGTTACGTCAGCATAGTGCATCTTCATGAGTTTGATTTTTGCTCAGTTGGGTGGAAAATTGTATCTCATAGATAGCTTCCTACACCAGGAATACCTTTCTCTGTGGTTCTCCCGAGGTCTTTCTTCTTATAGAAGCTGGGGGGAAATGTGGCTGGGTGGCGGCAGCATCCTCTTCCACTTGATAGAAGCCAGATAGTCTCCCCTCACAACAGCAAGACTAAAAGAAGCCTTCATTTGCCAGGCACTAACTTTGCCCCGCCTAAGGAAGGGCACCTAACACAAGTGCATGAGCGTCAGTGACCTGGTGATGGGGGAAGCCAGGTGCTTCCCTTCCTGTACCGAAGGATGACATCCTAGTGGGAGCTTTAAGGTCTGAACAAAGAATCTAGTGTTTTATTAGACCAAAAACCTTCTGCGCTCAACTCAGACAAACCTTTATGTACTTGCTCAGATGCTCACTGAGCCATTATGTATAGTAATGAAAAAACTACAGATCCACACTAGGGGTCTGACATCATATGAGGAGAGAGAGAGAGAGAGAGAGAGAGAGAGAGAGAGAGAGAGAGAGAGAGAGAGAGAGAGAGAGAGAGAGAATATGCAGGCACACGCGCATGGGTGTACACCTGTATGCATGTGGCAGGGGTGGCGAGCATGGATGCCAAATGTTAACATTAGGTGTCTTCGTCAGTCTCTCTCCACCTAAAATTTTGAGACAAGGTCTCTCACTGAGCCTGGAGCCTACCGATTTGACTAGTTTGGTTGGACAACAAACTTCAGGGATCTACCTTCTTCTGTCTCCTTCCTTCTCTACTTCTGGGCTATAAATGAGGGCCACTGCTGGCTTTCATGTGGGTGCTCACAACCAAAATGAGTTCCTCATGCCTGCATAGCAAGCAGTTTACCAACTGAGCATTTCCCACCCCCACTAGGTTGTTTTTAACATGAAATTAAGTGGTAAGAAGATTTTGGGGGTTAAATTCAAGTTAAAATGTATCTGTGGCATAGTACATTTTAGGTAACACATGCCTATAGTCCCAGTGCTAGGGTGGCAAAGACAGAAATCATCACAAATTTGAGGCTGGCCTGGGCTACATAGCAAGTTCTAGGCTGGCTGCATAGCAAAGCCCTATCTCAAAAACACAAAACAAACACACACAAGAAACATGCCCTGTAATAGAACCATCATGTCACACAAAGAATTGCAAAACGCTAAAAACAGAACACTGAACACCGGGTTCAGATCATCCACAAACACTACACTGTTCCATTGGGATACATTAGCCATGTGGGCATGGAAATTAAAAATGGAATAAATTAAAATTAAATAAACAGTTGAGTTCATTGGCCACATGGAACATATATCGAGTATTATTAGCCACACATTGGTGGCTGCCATATTGGACACCACAGAAAGAAGTGTGTGTGTGTGTGTGTGTGTGTGTGTGTGTGTGTGTGTGTGTGTGTGTGTGTGTGCGCGTGCGCGCGTGTGTGTGTGTGTGTGTGTGTGTGTGTGTGTGTGTGTGTGTGTGTAGTGTGTATTCTAATTAGTGTTGTCCATATGCACATGGGTATAGGGCCATCCACTGTAACATGGACAATCTACCACTCCTGAAGAAAGCTGCCTCTCCCTCTTCCATTAGCCATCAGCTGCCAATAGTGTCTTGGCTAGAAGAAGTGGGGCCTTGTGAGTCCTTGATCTTATAAGGTCTTGTGTAGGCAACTGCAGCTGTTCTGAGTCCCTGAGCACACTGACCCTGTCGTGACCAGAAGATGATGTTTCATAGGAGTCTTCCCCATCTCTGGCTGTTACAGTCTTTCCACCCCTCTTCACAGTTTCCTGAACCTTGTGGTAAAGGTGTAATATAGATGTGCTATTTGCGGGTAAGCACTCCAGGAATATTTTTCCTGTACTTTGACCAGTTGTGAATCTGTGTTAACCACCAGAAGGGACATTTCTATCATTGCCAAAGTTAAGTTAGTTGACTAACAAAATGAATTCTAAAGCATTCCAAGTTTCCTCTTTCTCTCTCTTCTTTTTCCTTTGCTTTTCTTTCTTTCTTTCTTTTTTTTTTCTTTCCCTTGTCCTTAATCTGACAATGTCAAGATTGATGATGATGGCAGTGTCATGCACTCAGGCCTATTGGGTTGGTTTGTTTATTGCATTGCCTAAGAGCACCTACTTAAAACCCTATCCCAGCCACGTGGCTGTGGATTGCCCCATTGCAAAGCACATAGCCAGATGTCACGGCATGTCACGCCTGCACAGCATCAGTTGTGAGCAGTGAAAAATGGCTTCTCTGGGTTTGTTCACAGGAAATACTTACCAGGATATGGAGAAGCTTTCAGAAAACATGGCAGGAGGTGAGGCCCAGATTACATATACCATAGTGAACTCTGTGGCCTGAACTCGTGCAGGAGAAATTCCTGCCCGCACGGTCCATGGGCACAGATGAATTCTGTTTTGCCAGAAACCCAACCATTCTTGTTAAGGAACACAGAAGCTTGCGTCAGTCTGATCACATCTCCTGCAAATTATGATGTGGTTTCCATGAGCATGCTTTGTGCTCTATCCCTTCAAAGCTAAGAATGGCCGTGTGAATAGTGAACAGATTTATCTGCCATGGAGACCTGTGTTTATCTTCACCTTGGGAATGTTTACATACGCACTTTTAATTTCCCTCTGAGCCTGGTTGTGTATAAAAAGGCTTGGAAATCTGTGAAATCAGAAAAGTTAGAATCTACAAGTGCCTCTGTCTCCTGCATGTTTACCATGGTCTGTCTAGTCCTTTATGGTAGGAAAGTTGAAATAACGGATTCGGAGGCAGCTGTGGCTTCTGTGTGCCCATCAGTGCTTGCAGACTGAGGCAGGAGGGAAAGCTATCTCGGATTCTTACAGTCAGAGTTAGGATGGGGTGGTCGGGGGAGGAGGAATACTGATTACAGAAGGAAAATATGAGGCAAGAAAAGAAAGGATTTTCCACTCTCCAGAGCGGTACAGTCATAGAATAGCTGCCCAGACAGAGACATGAGTAGCAAGTGCTAGGGACATTTCCATCACCAGTGCTGGGGTTCTCCTTCCAAAGGTGACCAGGCATTCTCCAATCCCCTTCCTCCAACTGTTGGCTTCCAGAACAGAGAAAGAGAGAGAAGGCTTCCTTCTGGCAGCTGGTATAGAAGAAACACTGCTGCTGGCCAGGGTGGGGAGACTAAATAGGCGCCCAGGGAGGAGGAAATGGCTCTGTTCAAGCGTTAATAGACCCTGGGATTCCTGGAGCTGGTTTCTAGACCTGCCTGCCCTCTGTTCCCAGCATGCAGGGTGATGCCAAGCTCAGGCCAGGGTGGAAATCAGGTGTCAGCTTGGAAATCCAGACTGTCTGGCTCAAAGTAAGAACTGAACAAGTACCAAACACAGTCTGGTAGCGGCTGCTTTACATGCTGATGCTAAATCACCACCACCACCACCCCCACCACCACCACCACCACCACCACCACCACCACCACCACCACCACCACCACCACCACCACCACCACCACCATCACACCACCACCACCACCACCACTACCATCACCACCACCACCACCATCACCACCACCACCACCACCACCACCACCATCATCATCACCACCATCACCACCACCACCACCATCACCACCACCACCACCTCCACCACCACCATCACCACCACCACCACCATCATCATCACCACCATCACTACCACCCTCACCACCACAACCACCACCACCACCACCATCATCACCACCACCAACACCAACACCACCGTCCAGTGCATAGACAGGCACTTCTGAGAGCCCTATCCTGAGCAGCATAAGCCCAAGGTACAGCAGGACAGAGTCCCCAGGAAGTTAGATCCCCAAGTCAGGTCCTTTTGTCCTCCACAGGACAAGCTGCACACTTGCATTTCTTTGATTTTATCTTTTGCTAATTACTGGGTTTAACTGGGTTCTGCCCATGTGAGCAGAGGTGGAAGTTACACACAGGAGCACGGGCAGCCTCACACTGCTACGCCACTGAAGACATGATTTACTTCCCTCAGAAGCCATTAATGATCAGATTTCAATCTAATGCTAAACTCTTACATTTGTCTTAAAGAAAGGGGACAGAGACAATAATATATATTATTAAAAATAATATATGGAATTATATATAATATATTATATAATTATGTGATATATAGTATATAATAATATAATATTTTATTAAAACTTGAAATGTGTATACTGGAAATAACCCCACATAGCAGCATACATTAGAATTTAGCAACAAGGTATCAGTGAGGGTTGAGATATGGGGGTGACATGTCATAATTGTCATTGCCCTCATTTGGGGGTGGGGGGTTGAGACAGGCTTTCTGTGTATAATAGCCTCAGCTGTCCTGGACTTGCTTTGTAAACCAGACTGGCCTGGAACTCAACAATGATCTGCCTGCCTCTGCCTTCCCCGAGGGCATCACCCTCATTTCTTACTTTGCTTATTTGTTTGGAGGTTTTCCAAGCCAGCCTATATAAGAATATTTATCTTCTTTCCTGGTGACCTGACCTGATCAGCTTTGAAGGCAGTGCCAGGGACCTGAGGGAAAGGCAGCTTTGTTATGCCGGAAAGTATATTAGATTTAACCAGTGTCTGATGGGATTTCACCTTCCTAGTAGCAGGGGTATGTTCTGGGCAGCTCACTGAAACTCTGTGTAAAGATGGCACATCCCTCATTGTAAAAGTAGCTAATCAAACGAAATGATGAGTGTAAGTGCGTTAAGTAAGCTCTACAGCAGCACTCGTACATGGGAAGTTGCCCTTAGTGTCCTAGGACCATCACCACCTCATCCCTTGATCTGTCACTTGTCTGGACACCATTCTTCTTTGTCCTGTGTTTGCACATGTTCATGTTTGTGTGGGTACCTGCGTGCACACGTGCATGTGCACATGTGGGAGCCAGAAGACAGTGTCTGATGTCTTGATCAATCAGTGTCCACCTTGCTTCTCTCGACAGGGTTTCTCGTTGACCCGGAACTCACAGATTCTAGTCCCTAAGCCCCAGGGATCCACCTGTTCCCACCTCACCTATGGTAGGATTATAAGTGTGAGCCACCTGACCTGGCTTCTTTGTGCAGGTGTGAGAATTTATGTCAGGTTTTCATGCTGGTGCAGCAAGCACTTCACCAACTAAGCCAGAGCCTAAGCATCATCTTCCTTAGGGTGAGCTGTTACAAAACTATATCTGCTGCGCAGGGGGAGGGATGGTTAGAAGAAATAGTCCGTGAATGGGCCAGGGCAGACCAGAGCTGAGTTATGTGAGTTTCTTTTCTTCCCTGAGCCCTAGGTGTTCTCTAGGGAAGGACACGGAACCTCCTTCCTGAGAGTCCTGAGAGCTGGCGGCGCCTGTCCTCCAAGCTGCTGTAGTCAGTAGGGCAAGAAATCAGCACCTAGACTGAGCTGAAGCTAACCAAAGAGGCAGCCTGGAGATGGGCCTGAGCCCTCGGCTGTTTAATGGCAGGGAGGAGATCCATTCATTTAGAGGCGGGGACAAAAGCATTGCACAGGGAAGGCAAAAGTTGCTTTCATGCAGACTGGAGACAATTTCCCACTTTTCCAGCAAGTGAGTTAGAAATCATTAAAAGGGAATATGGGTTGAATATTTTCCCTATCTTCTCCCTCCATTCCAATTCATTGAAATAGTAAATGCAAATGGAAAATTTGCTGCAGTGGTTGGGAATATACTTATGTTGGCAGAAAGCATTGAATGTTTTCCATCTTGTGCTTGTAAAAAAAAATTCAGAAGTAAAAATGTAAAAATCCCCTTTGAGCCTCTCTGAACAGAAATGCTTAGACTGTGAGTATCCAGTGGGTAGCCAGTATTTTAAAAGGAAGGCTGAAAGTGCATGTGTTGTTTGAGGAGCCAGGAAACGGCCTCTGGGCAGACCTTTTGGGGTGCAAGTATTAAAAGCGCAGTACAAATTCACCTTGGAGCCCTTCAGCGTCCTCTGCCCTGCTAGTCTGGACTCTGCCCCTCCCAAGCATCTTCCAGGGACAGGAAGGGGCCAGTGGGGAACTTCTGAAACTTGCACCCTATGGAAACTTAGGCAGGAAAGACTGTTTTGAACACCCACCAGTTAGGGAGAGCTTTGGGTGCAGGAACAAGCCAAGGTGAGTGAGAAGAGACCTGGCTGGCTGCTGTTGCTGCTCAGCAGAGCTAGCCCAGTCTAGGCCAGTCACCACAGAAGACGCAATGTCCATCAAAAAGACCAAACCAGTTTACTAAGCAGCCTTGTCATTTTTAAAGCATTTTCAGCCTCCTTAGGTCATCTTTCCCTTTCCTAAAAACCAAGAACATGTCTTTCTCTGCCTGCTAAGAGAACCTGTGCTGTGTGCTTATCGTTCGGAAGGCCTGCTTGTTTCTGCTTTTATTTTAATCAATTGTCTTTTCCATGTTATCCAGCAAATGCCTTTCTCGGCAATTGTTTTCCCTCAGTCCACCCCACCCCCATGCAGTCAGCTCAACAGAAACTGGAAACTGGCCATTCTTTTACATAGTTCATCTCTCAAAGTCAGAGAGCAATTTTTAACCAGTAGGCATCATTGGCTAGCTAAGCCTAACTCTGTTTTACTTCCAGGCTGGTCTAGGCTTGTGACATGCAAAGCTGTAGATATTAGAGATTAAAGCTTAAAAATTAAATACATCTCCTGTGTTCTTCTTTTATCCTCATCAGAGATTCACCTGGTTAAGTAATAATTGTTTTTTATGTGTATGGGTGTTTTCACCTACATGCATGCATATCTGTGCACCATGTGTGTGCATGGCCTAATGAGACCAAAAGAAGGTGTCTGATCCCCCAGAGATGAGGTTACAAATAGTTGTGCGCTACCATGTGATGATAGGAATTAAATCTACATCTTAGAGAGAACAGCCAGTGCTCTTAACCTCTGAGCCATCTATCCAGCCAGGACTGATTTAATAACAATCCCATCTCCAGGATAGAAATAAGTTAACAGTCCTGAGATTCCTTCCTTCCCCTGTTTCCACGTGCAGAAAGTCAGGCACAAAGCAAGCCTGTAGCAGCTGGGTGTCAACAGATTCCTCGCCACCACATCTTTTCTTTCTTCCGGACTAGCATAACACCGAGCATCTCATTTTCAACTTGGAGAAACCAGACTGTGGAGATAGCTCAGAGATTGAGTGCTTGCCACACAAATGTGAGGACTGCGGTTCAGATCCCCTGGACTCACAGAAAACATGAAGTACCAGGTGGGCGTGGCAGTGCACAGTAACTCTGCCTTAGAAGGCGGCGCATCCCAAGAGCAAGCTGGCTAGCAAGACTAGCCGTGTCTGCGAGGTGTGGGCTTGACTGAGAGACCCCTGTATCAGTGAGTGAGGAGGAAGATAATTAAACACGACTCTAAACATCAACCTGAGGCCGCCATACCCATGTTCACATACATACGCCCACACACATGCAACACATGCATGCTCACAAGGCACACCACACACCTAGAAAGAAGAAGAAAGCACTCAGTTAAATCTCAGCCAAGACTGTAACAGCTGAGGCCTGATGGCGGTGTCTTTGAAATAGCCAGTTGTGAGCAAATGAGCATCTTATCATTGTTTAGTTCAGCTAAGTATGTTACAAAGTAAGAGAGACTTGGTTTCTGCTCACTTCTAATTTGCATTTTACTTAAGTTTAAGTTATATGTGGCCAATAATTTTTGCCCACTCTTAAAACATAAGAAATGAGCAATCTTCAGAAAACTGAATAGTAACTAAATATTCAAATTATAAAACAGATCCAGGTTTTCACAAAGGACTAGCTATTCACATAGTGGTTGTATATATTTTATTTAGCATTGAAAAACTGGTGGTTATTTATGGAAATACTGACTAAAATAGACTATCTAGATAACGTGTCTGAGCTGTCCCGTGCCTGTAAACACGTTCTACTTTTAAGAACTAACTGTGAGCAGGTGTTTGCCTACTTACACAGCTTTCTCTGGAGAAGTCCTCCCCTCATATTTATTAGTTTTTGTAATGAGGTAGTGGTATTGCTTCCTGGCAACATAGTCTGTGCTCATCCTTAGTGAGTCCTATGTAGTGTGTAGTATGTAGTATGTAAATGAGAAGTGGAGTGTAATGTAGTCCATGTGGGTTTCATAGGTGACAGTCACTAACTTTAAATGATTAATGCATGGGTAAGGACAGCAAGAGGGTGACAGACATGTGAAATATTTGCTAATTACTAAAAGCCAGCCCAGTCAAACGGCTCAAGAGGTTTAAAAAAAAAAAAAAAAAAAAAAAAAAGCATTTGCCGGAGAGCCTGACAGCCTGAGTCTGGTCCCCAGGCCCATAGAGAAGAAGGAAAGAAGAACCCTCTGGCCTTGTGAGTTCCATCTCTGGGACCCACATGACCCACAGTCATGTGACTGTAATCCCAGCGCTCCTACAGTGAGCCCGGAGTGGAGACAGACAGCCGTGACCACCTCTCCTGGAGTGTGCGGTGCCAAGGGTCCCAGGAGACTCACCTCAGAGACAGCGTGGAGGTTAACAACTGACTCCTGAAAGGTTGTCCTCGGACTTCCACACTCAGGCCCACACCCTTGACACACACACAAGGTCTAAATGCTACTTATTCATTTGTTGGTTGCAGGAAATGGAAACGTCACAGTATTAGAAGAATATTGTGTGGGAGTAAATAGTCTCCCTCTAACTCCTTCCGCATTAAGATGAAGTCTTCACCCATGGCTTATTAGAAGTCTGTATGCCGTACACCAATGTCATGGGGCCAGCCTCTCAGTGTGGTCACGTGTACAACATCCAACAGCACCATGTAAATAAGTAGGAAGTTATAGGGTTTCTGGTGGTTCGCAATTTCCTAAAAAAAAGTCCAAATATCTACTCTTGTAGGGTCAGACTGGTAGAATCACCCTTACACTCTGGGGTAGCACATGCAAGCGGGAGATGAGGTCACCTGATGGAGAGCATTTTGACGATGTACTGGTTCTAAGTTAATTTCTACACCCACAAGATAGAACCACCCAGAACCCTTGGGAAGAGTCCCCACACTCAGCTCAGTTACTGCATGCTCTTGAAGGGGGCTTTGAGGTGTGAGTCTGGTACTTTAAGGTTGCCAGTCAACCTTAACGGAAGATCTAGGCCTAAGGAAGCAAAATAAGTTGTGCTAAGTTGGCTTTTATCGATGACAGGATGATTCTTATCGTCTTTCCATTGCATAATTCTAATAGCTTAAATGTGGCTTTTTCAAAGAAGAACCAAAAATACTATTCCCAGCCTCGTCTCAGGGAAACATCCACCTGACATCAGCAACTCGCGCTCCAGTTAGTGGTGGCTCTTGCAAAGTATGCTCAATTCAATTCCCACCATAAACCAAATAAACAAACAAATAAAATCCAGATCTTAAAATCTCCTCCGTCAAGTTGTTCTGACTATATGCTTCCAAGCTAGGGGCCATTCTTGGCAGGAGATGCAAAGTAAGTCACACGCCAAAACCATCCCTCACCTAGAGTTATCATATGTACGTGGATTTTGACCAGTTTGTGAGTCTCCTTTAGCTCGTGTCCACGCTTTCGGGCACTTTTAACTGAAGAGCACTTTTCCCTCATTCCCTTGCTTGCACCTGTCCTCTACTGTTGATAAGTGGCAGAAGATCGAGTTATTCTTCCTCATTCTGTTCCCACATCACACCCATGCACCAGCCGGTATAGGAGCCAGCCCCACAGACGCTGCATCGGGACAGCGTTTCTCTCTTCGTTCCTTTGTCCCGCGGTTGCCTTCTACGGGAGTCTGTCTTGTACAGTGCTGTATGACAAACTACTTCTCTCCCTTACTTAAAATCTCCAGGGCCCCTCTGCCCGTCAGAAGGCTTTCATTGCTTGCCCTGGTCTGCTAGCTGTTCTGCACGTGACCATAATCTGAAGGTGACTTGGAAAGTCACCCATCCTGTGTGAGGCTGGCCCCACTACCGTGTGTCCCTCATCAGAAATGTTCTCCTCCGGGTGGTTAAGCATTTTCTATTATCTAAAATCTGTTATTAGTTTTAGAAAAAAATCTGTCCTCAAAGCAAGTGTTGCTATAACTAGCTCTCTAGCCAAACTCTGTTCACAACATAGCCTCAACCAGGGCAAGGTTGAGCCATCTATTCCTTAATACACATTTTATTATTATTATTCAGGTAGGAAGAAGCTGGCCAATCAAAAGACAGTTGTCACTGAACACTGTCTGTTATGGTTCCCAAGAGGAAGGGACATGCTAAACCACTAAGGAAACAGCAGCACCAGCAATCCATGAGTAGCAGAGGAAGTGAGTAAAATACAGGAAGAGCTGTGCGAGAGACACCGAGAGGGAGGGCGGGGGCTTGTGTGAAAGGAAGAGGAGTAAGGATCAGTCATGTCATCCATTTAGGATTGGTTAATTTGAATATTTTAATACATCTAGAGTTTAGAAGCTGCCTTCATTCCTCGGGTTTCTGGCCCTGGGATAAGGGCAAAGCCATAGCGGCCTAGAATGTAAAAGCACTATTGGAGGAGGTGATTAGGGGCATGGGCTTTGGGCTGGCCAGATGCTTATAACAGTCACGCACAGGAGTGAGTCATTTACTATCTCTAGGAAATAGCTCTTCTGGAGGACAGTGGTTTCCTCTGGGGTCAGCTAAGCTTCAAGATGTCAGAGCATCAAGAAGACAGAATGCAAAACCACATCCACGTACCTGTTCATCCTTTTGGTCCCATGTCACTAGTAGAACCAAGGGCTAAAGATGATAGCACAGTTGAGAGCCCACTGTTTCCTCCCCATAAAGATAAAAACCCGGACATTTCACATAGCTTCCTCACAATCCCCAGATTCTTTAGGGCCACTTGCCAGCGGGAAGGCGCACTGTCTACCACAGGGCAGACCCTCAGCCTGGACACTGGATGACTGTCCCACTGTGGCTCCTGTTCAAGGAGGTCTGCTTAGCAGCCAGATCCCAAAACTCTGCTTTAATCTCTTTCACATGTGGACTTCTCTGCCTGCTTCCAGAGTCCTAACGCTTTTGGCTAATGGCCTCTTTCAGGGACATACTATTGGCCCCGAAGCTTTCCTGCCTTCAGAGTTCCTGGTCTGAGCCAAACAACTCCTACATGTGGAATCCACGTCCGTGATGGGCAACATGCAATAATGCCTTTGTGAAGGAGAACTGAAAGCAGCACCATTTTCCAAGTCTAACACAAGTTAGGCAGAGTCGCCTTTGGAAAAAGAGTTAGTCAGGAAGGCAGCCACGAAGGGGTGTCTGGAGCTCTCATTGTTCAGGGTCTAAGAAATACTTTATTCACATTGCTGCCAGGACATGAGCAATAAAGGTTAAAAGGTGAAAGGCTAATCTACTTGGCACTGATCTGTGAATTTAAACTGTGTGGAAAATATTATACATTAATATTTACTATGGGGGAAAAATAATCAGAAACAGTACTTTGCTGTTTGTAATAGATTTTACCCCCATAGATGAAGCAGGATATTTCAGTTGTGTTATGAAAAGTTTTAAGTTTCTCAGAGAACTGTATGTTGGATTTCATAAATATTGGTATTAATCGCACCATTGTGAGGCTTCTTCACTTGTAGGCGTGAGCATAGTTCATAGTGTGCTGCCCCATTTAAAAGCGGTTGGTTTGTACAGATGTGAAAAGCAAGATGGGTATTTGACTAAACAAAAGAATATATTTTGAATGCTAAATGAGTAGCAACTGGTCACCTACTTAGCATATCATTTGAATTCTGCTCTTCAGTGACCTAAATGTGGCCTCCGCGGCTTATAGTTCAACAGGAACTAAAAAGATCGGTGCTTTAAAAATGAAACACTCACCAAGGCTTGGAGAGGACAAACCTCTGGTTCTACTTCTTCCTGATGTTCCCATGGGAAAGGCTGGACTGGTGGAACATTCTAGAACAACATGTTAAGCTAGTGAAACAGAACTCCGGCTGGTGGGAGGGAGGGAGTATAGCCTGAGCAGTAGGAGTGATTAAAGAACAAGCTCGGCCCCTACCAACCAGGGTTATTAAGGATCTGAAAGCCCGTTAGTGAAAGGACACACACTTGATGCCTTCTTACCCGTGACTTTCTCTGACCCCCATGACCCTTCTCAGACCTCAGCCTTTTTCCTGCCTCACTGCATAATGGATGGGATGCTTTGCCCTCCCGGGTCAGGACTGTCTAGAGCCTAAGAGTCTAGCCTTTCGGGAGGCGAATGCCTTCTCCTGGCTGTATAGATGCTGGGAGAAGAGGTGACAGACCATTTGTTAATCATGGTAGAAATAGTTGTCTGAACCTCAACATCCTTGCATCACTTCCCTGAGCCCCACTTTCCACAGCGGCCCAGAGAAGCCATGATGATGTGTGCACACAGTGGGGTGCTGTACATGACAGAAACCCCAATCTTTCCTAGCGAGCAGTAATCATGCCGCCCTTGGCTATAGCAGGAGACACCAGCTCTGGTTTGCCTGCTTATTCACGGGACAGATAGCCTTAAAAGATAGCCTGGGGCCCAGCACTATTACTCTGTGGTGAAGTACTTGCCTGGGGTGTAAAAGGCCCTGGGTCTCCCCCGCTGGTCACAGAGGGCATCGGTGCCTTGCTCCCATGCTGTGTGGCAATGGAAGAGGCACACCATGCTGTCACTATTGTGTGTGACAGAGAAATAAGAATTCTATGCACTCAGCAAGGTACAGCCAACTCCTCAAGTAGCCTGTCCGGAAGTCTCTTACAGTGTTCCTATGAGCCCTTGGTGATCTTTTAGGAGTCTAATGCTGGCCAAGATCAGCTGATTATAAAAATATCTAATATGTTAATTAAATTTATTGATGAAAAATATCTACAGTGTATCTCACTCCATGAAAAAGGCACCTTGCTCTGGTACCTTGTGGTATCTAAGAGATTGTGGGCAGAGACAGTGCCTGTCTCCTACACAGTAGAAAATTCTACTTTGAAACATTACGTCGTACGTGGCAGAGCCGGCACTAAATACAGACTCCAAAGCTCTGCGCTTCGAGAGGCGTACACTTTCACCTCTTTCAGTTCTCTTTGACTAAGAAGCTGATGGTGAGGTGCTAATTGTGCAGTGGTGCTGGTGGGTAATGGTGAAAGTGGGGGGAGAGTGGTACTGATGGGGTGCAAATCGCGCCAATGACGGTGACAGTGTTAGTGGTGCCATAGATGATGGTGACAGTGGTGGTGGCTGTGGTAATAGTGATGGCTTTTCCATTGTGTTTCACCGGGTAAAATGAGTGCAGTGCCTGCCATGCAGGCAAGATCGGGACTACCCTACTAGCAGACAGGGTACAAACATTGTTACCTGTCAGTCCTCCAGCAAGTCCCACAATCTCTTCAAGGCAGTTGGCGTTCCTATTTTATGAACAAATAATGGTGGCCTACAGAAGCTGTAAGCTTTTCCAAGGCCAAATGCCCGATGAAGCTAGGAGCATCGAATCCATTCCCATCCTGCTTTGCCAGAAAACAGACACTCGCTCCAAAGACGTTCCTAAATGGGCCCTAAAGCGGCCTCGAGTGTCAGCTCCGCCGGAAACACATTTCGTGGTAGAACGGCTCAGTGCAGCTTGTTAAATATCTTCATTTCTTTGAGAGATAAACACATATGTGTAACTTAATCGCCACATTGATTAAACTTGAGCTCCTGCAGGGGTATTTCAAGTGCCAGGGTCTCACACACTTTCACTGCCTTTCAGCAGCCTCTTCAGCTAGCTCTTTCTTTCCCATTTGTTTTTTTAAATTCTTAAAGTAATTAATGAGTCCGTTTCCTTGCAATTGCCTCCCACTTAGCACTTCCTAAGCAGTCTCTTCCCACGGGGAGATGTAACTTGCTAAAATCGCCACTATCATTCTCTTCAAATCTCCAGGCTTTGTTCAAAATAAACGCTGCACAGTTTTGCTCTCGCTGTATCCCTCAGCTCCCTTGCCCAAAGGAAATGATATAGGTGGATCTGGAAATGTGCGCACAGAATTCCTCCCCCCCCCCCCCCCCCGCTCTTCCCCAGGTTGCCTTGGTAACCATTGCACTAGCGTCTTCCCACAGATGTCTAAGCTTGGCTAAGGTGTGCACACCAGCTTTACAGACATATTTACCATTGCTCATTAACCTCGCCTATTCCCAGCATCTTCCAGATCTGCGTTGTTGTTATTTCCTCATAGGCACGCGTGGGTTCTCTGGTTACCGCCATGTTGTGTCATCAGAGCTTTCTTGTTCAGTCATCCGGGGCACTGTGGCACTGTGTGAAGCTCAGCAAACACATCTCCTGTGTTTGCGTTGCTATGTAATTACCATTATATAACATGCCATATCTGACAAGGCCTATGGATAGTCATCAGCCTTTATGAGCAGGCGTCATGAAGCTAGGACAGGCCATGACTCCCCCTCTTAACCATAGTTACTGTTTTTGTATAGTGCTTTAAAGCTGTCCTTAAGTGGTCCCTGGTACTGCATACGGACGGACGGGATCATATCAGTTTAGTTTGCTGTCTGGTGTACAACTGACGAGCTTATTTGTCTCGGTGAGATCATAGGAACATCACGTTTCTAATTTCCCCATGAGCACGCGGTTCTGTGTGTAAATCATGCAAGTCCAGCAGTAGTTTTCAGATGACCCTGAGATGTTTAGCTCAGTAACCCCTTGGTTAGTTGCAGGAGTCCGGCTACTCTACATCTGGGTTAATGGCGGAGTGCACGTGCTGAAACAGCCCCCTCCGGCCATCTTCATTTTTATCATGTACCGCAGCGGAGTGTGGATCGTGCTGTTTACCTTAGCAGCGGATGGACAGACAGACTTAACAGGGTCCTTAGCCAGAAGGTACAGGAGGTTGTTGATATTTTCTGTTTTTGTTATAGTGCCTTTTAAATGAAAGGTCTTCTGACACTTGAAAAATAGAAAGGAGAGGTAGCTCTGTGTGTGTGTGTGTGTGTGTGTGTGTGTGTGTGTGTGTGTGTGTTTCCTTTAATTGATGTATTTTTATGAATATTTGGTACTCTGCATTTCAACATTCAGACAAGTGGGTTAGAAGTTGCCGCTCATGGCATATATCTTATGATACACCTTACAGATAGACGGGAGAAGAGGTAGAGGAATCCACTGGCTGGAGGCCCTGAGATCTCTCCTGGGCACGCTGGAAGTGTATGCATCAGAGGCACAGAGAGATAGGGAGGTAGCAGTAAGAGAGACCGTCATGTGCAGACCCTGTCAGGACTGTGATGGAAATGAGATACCCTGAGAATGAGCCAGCAGTGCTCACTGGCTGCCTGCAGACATCTCTTCTCTTCGTTTCCCAAGTTTCCCAAGCTGAAGCTGTTGTGTCTGCCACCTCCGTCTCTCTCTCTTCCTGAGATGCAGGGTGTGAGTCGGTTGCCTGTGGTGGTAGACCATCAAAAGGCACAGGATGGCGTTCTGCGTCCCCAAGGGCTGCTGTTGCAAGCTTGTGTCCTCCATGCCTTTCAAGGGAGTAAAAAGGAAGTCACAATACCCTGGTGGACATTAAGGAATGCTTTTAAAAATAAACACAGCAGACGTAGGAATTCTCTATCAGGCTTTATAACCTCACAGCAACAGAGAGGTTCTGGGGGACTCTTTGCACCATCAACAGCAAAAGGTGTCTACATGGAGAGCAGCCTCAAAGGGCTAGTCGGGGAGCCAGGAAGCTTCTCGGGCCTCACACTGAAGAGTGGCTGCACTGGGCGTGCTCCTTGGGAGGCCAGCACAGAGGTCTGACCTCTGCTTAGCATCAAGCTGGGTATTCCTTTTAGAATCCGACGTGGGGATTGCCAATCTGTAGGACGGCTGGGAAAGGAATCCAGCACCACACAAGTTAGAGCAGACAGTCACTGCACTATATTCCATGTTAAAATACTACTTCGCTTTATATATGACACAACAATCTTTTTTTTGAGATGGGAATTGCTGTTTGTCCCAAACTTGACTTGACCTCACAGTTAAGTGTAACAGGTGTACACCATCACACCCAATTAATAATCTATCACATAATATCATATGAAGTGTATAATGTATAGGTCTTTATATATATATATATATATATATATATATATATATGTAATTTTTAGTGGACTTCATTCTCTAAGATTTGAACATTTGAAATTATTCTGTTTAAAAAAACAAAAATATACAAAGTACATGTACACCATATGAAAACAGATCAAGTAAGTTATGTAAATATAAGTGACAAAGTACATCCTAATTTTATCAGATCATTAAGTCAAATAAGACTTTTGTGTTTGCAAAAGAAATAAGATAGCTCTGTACCCCATTGGCCACAGAGGAAGAGGATGCAGGCAGTCCTGATGAGACTTGATAGGCTGAGATCCGTTGGTACAGGAGGAAGCCCCCCCCCCTTTCTGAGCACTAGAGGAGGGGGATGAGGGGAAGAGGGAGGGAGGAGCAGACTGGGAGGAGATGAGGGAAAGGGCTACGATCTGGATGTAAGTAATAATAAAAAAAAATAATAAACTTTTTTTAAAAAGAAATAAGATAGACTGACAGAGCTGCCCCGCGCTCGGCAGGCTTCCTCCGGCCTGCTTTTGCTTGCTGTGAAGATTCAGATCACACACTGCTCTGCTGAGACTCAAGTAACAGGGCACACATATCTTAGATAAAATAAGAGCAGAGGTCTGGTATCATTTTAAAAATAAACTCTCACTTTGGAAAACGGTTTAAGTGGTCACGTGGTCGCTTGCTGTTTTAGTTAAGCGAGGTGAAGCCCACTGTGAGTCTGCCCACTGAGGCTAGACAAGGAACTCGTGGGGCGGGGTGCTAGGTATGGTGACCTCCTTCTTGGCTGCTGGGCAGTTTCCGGAGCCCCAAAAACATGACATCAGAGTCCGGGCTGGTCTGTAACGTAGAAGTGGCTTTCTTTCCACCAGGCTCTTAGGACCAAGCCGGAGAAATGTCAGGTTCCCTGCTAAAAGAGACTACTATGGAAACTCAGCTCAAAATTATTCAAGGAAAGAAAAACATTAAGTCTCTCCCCTACCCCCAAAATAAAAATAAAACCAATTTGAAGAGATACAAAAGGGAAGCAAAAGTGCAAAAGGGAGCCAACAGCAACACAGAAATCACCACCGTGCAACTAAGTCAGGTCCACAAACTTCGCTCTCCTTCCAAGACGAACCGGAGTTTGTTAAACTAGATTTTGAGAACGGAGAAGTGTAGGGTGTCAAACAGCAAGTGAACATGTTTTCCCAGCTATGTTCCCAGGGAAAACCTCAAGTGTTCTGGAAGGTTCCACAGTAGTGGCCAATTTTAAGGGAGCAATAGAAGATGTTTAATTTTATATTTGGATGATATATTATAAAATAAATGTGTTCTGTCATTCATATAAAAATAGAATATATGTTATTTAAAGATGAAGGGGGCTGTGAAGAAAACATGCATGTTTTCTGCCTTTTTGTGTCTTCGGGCAACTTTTGTCAAATCCCAATTGGGGGAGTCCCTGCATGTGTGGGGACTGTATACCATAATCCAGTCCTCTTGTCCCTGCAATTATGTCTGCTTTTAACGTACTGCTTAGAGCTGCCTCCTCCCAAACCAACAATTTGAGACAGCCTTGTTGCACTTTGTTCTAAATCTGTGGCAGTTAGCAAGGAAATGCCTAAAAGATAATGCTGGACTTTTGAAAGATAATGTTTAGTTTTCTGCCCACAGAGCAGATGCTCCCATACTGCTTAAAATGGACTAGTCTGTGCCCACAGAGCCAAACTGCTCACATTTGCCAAGAGCAGAGGCTGAGGAAAATTTCCTCAAAGTCCACTGTCCCCTTCTTCCTGACTCTGCCACTGGCTGAGCAAAATCTGAGTTAAGGTGGTAGCTAAATTCCTGACAGGGAACAATTCGCTGTATGAGAGTGTATGGCAAGAGGAAGCCTGAGCAACCACCTCTTGGGTCCCCCAGCCTGAGCAGACAGAGTGGAGCTCATAAGGGTAGGAGGAAGGCCAGGGCATGTGGTCGAAGACAATACTCCTTAGCAGTCCTCCGTCAGTCAGCCCAGGTGGCCCGGCATCCAGGAGAGCAGCAACGCTACTCACCCTAGCAGTTGTCTTGAGAGGAGATTCATAAAGCTTTTGTGTGGGTCACAGAACTTCTGAGAAGGCAGGCTCAAAGCCAGAGCAGTGTCCGAGCCTTATGGTAGGACTGCTTGTCCACAGTCCCAAACTTGACAACTCCTCTGTCGTCCTTTGGTGGGAGGAAGAGCCTGCATCTGCCCTCCAAATTGAGTGCAGTCTATCCAGCCAGCAGGGCCAGCACTATGCCCTTCCCCTTCTATGTCACCAGGGAGCCTGGGAAGATGCACATATGCCCATGCCACTGTCAGCCCTGCTTGTCATTTCTCCCTGAGAGCACTTCTAACTGGACCTCGTAACCCATAACTAGGGCAGTGCTCATGTAATGAGTTCCAGAAAGCCACACCCATCCTTCCCAACAGTGGTTCTGACTGAACCCCACATGTAAGTCTCTCTCCAACCACCCCCACATCGACAAATGCTGCCATGGCTTTTCTGGGCTCCTTTTGGTGTAACTTTTTTACACATGATCTCAGTAGCATCTGCTATTTTTTTCTACACTGTGCTACCCAATTTCATTTTCTTCACTCCTCTGGATGTGAAGAGATCTCCCTTCTGCCTTTTTCAGGCAGACAAACAAACAGGGCCGTTTATAGGGTCTTCGTCTTAGACTCAAAGAGGGAGTAAGTAGGATTGGTAAATAGAGTGTCACACAGAGAGAAGATGGCCCTTCCCCCTTGTCATTGGAAGAGTGACTTTGCTGACCAGATGGTGGAATGTCAGGTGCTATTCTACAAAAACTGCGGCCCAACCAACTGTAGGGCAGTGGTTCTCAACCTTCATGCCGCCACCTTTGAATATAGTTCTTCGCGCTGTGCTGACCCCCACCAACCATAAAACTGTAATATTGCTACTGTTATGAATCATCATGTAAAATATCTGATATGCAACCAACCCCTTTGGAAGGGTCGTTCAACACCACCACCAGCGCCGGAAGCGTTGAGAACTTTTGATGTAGGGTGATGCGTGTTAGGCCTGAACTGCACGAAAAGAAGGAAAACTCGCCCAAAAAAGTGACCCTTCGGTGGTCTGTAGTCTCATATTGGTGTTTCCCACATCTTGTCACGCTAAGAGTTGTTGTTAAGTGATGTCTTCCAAAATATATCACAGCACGTAAACAAAGCGACCCATATTAGGAGATACTGAGGTGGCAGGCTCTGAGAGGCTTATGAGAGTGGATGCCCTCTTTCTCCGTTTACTCACAGAAACCACCATCTCAGCGCACAGTGAAGAGACATCTGCAGCTTATAATGTCAGTTGCTAGTAACTGTTACATCGCCATAAAAGTATGTAAATCAACAAGGTTGCCCAGTTGGTGAAGGTGCTTGCCGCCAAGACTGACAACCTATGTGCAATTTAGGCTTCTAGAGGACTTTTGCAGTGTGAATATTACTGAAAACTTAATTGATTTATGCCTCCTCCTCCTCCCATCTCTGAGCTCATCCTGTGCTCAGCGATTATGTGCATAATGGAAGGCCAGTAGCTATCACTAGCCTTTCTCTCTCAAGCTTTTCAACATTTTTGGTCACATTCTTTGGGTCCTTTAATTTGAAAAGTGTGTGTATGTGTGTGTGCGCGCATGCGTGCGTGCTCCTGTGTGTGCACACGTCAGGAACATGGTCATGTACATTTGTGTATGTTTATGGGAGCCTAGTGGTAGAAGTCACTAAACCTAGACTTCACTGATCTTACAGGCGTGTGTTTGCTCTGGCTGGATTTTGATGTCCATGCTGGGAATCCAGACTTCACCTGACAAGCCATCTCCCCAACCCTTAGCACATTTCTGGCCGGTGTTCAGTCTTGTGTTTGTGATGACCAAACAATAATTCTGGCACACATATGGTGCTGGTGCTCACCTTTGCTGGGACTTGCAGAGCTCCCCTGCAGGTCTCCCAGCCCACTGTGTCCTTCTGTGGTCTGTGGCAGCCTCGGGCCAGTGGGAGCTGGTGTCCAGCAGTGCAGGAAGGATGACTGTCTTTTCTGTTTCTTAGTGTGATAAAAGGTAGGGCTTCCTCTCAGCTACCTGTTGCCATGAGCAGGAAAGAGTAAAAGATAAAGCAGCTGTTGGAGCAGGGGTTTTGAAGAAAATAGGCAATTTTTAAGAAAAAGATCTTTTTTAATTTTAGGCTTTAAAAATAGAGGGTTTTGTTTTGTTAAGTTTTAATAATTAAGAAGAACATGACCCTGGTTGGAATTACTGGTAAAAGAATGTAGTCCTAGACATATTTAGCATAGCCCATACCTGTGGCCTCCTGTCAGGGCTAACGCACATTTTCTGTTTCCAGAGGTGACCTTGAAGGTGCACATCAGCGACGCCAGCACCCACCAGCCCATCGCAGATGCACTCATTGAGATCTTTGCCAACCAGGCGTCTGTCGCCTCTGGCACATCTGGCACAGATGGAGTCGCCTTCATCAAGTTCCAATACAAGCTGGGTAATCAGTTAATCGTCACCGCCACGAAACATGCCTATGTGCCAAACTCTGCCCCGTGGAAGCCCATCCGGTTACCGGGTAAGTCGTCATTGTCTCGCTCTAAGACAGAACCTCCAGCTCAGAGTGATCCATGATGAGGTCAGCCACTGAGGCACCTGAAGCAGGGAAATCTGTACGCCAACTCTTTGAGTCGCCTACTCAGGTGCCATTATGTGGAGGACTGGCGGGGCAGGTATGTGATGCTGACGGGAGCCTCCGCCTTGCACACACACAGAGGTCACAGCCTCTCCGTTTCCTGCCCATTTGCCCACTGCTATGCCGTCTGCCTGTCGGTACGCGGTAGTGTGAGCTCTCCAGAGAGTAAAGGACAGCAGGCCCTCTCCAGTGGGCCCCGTACATGTGCCTGTAGCTTTCCTCACAGTTGCAACAAAATGCGTGCAACGTAAGGAAGGGAGCATTTATTTTGACACAGAAAGTCTATCGTGGTGGAGGAGGCACAGCAGCAAGAGCAGGAAGCAACTGATCGTCTTGTATCCACAGTCTGGAAGCAGAGAGTGACAAATGCTTGTGTTCAGCTGCCTTCCTTTTTACATGCAGCCTAAGACCCCAGCCCTTGGAACGTCCCTGCCCATATTCAGGGTGGGTCTTCTCACTGCGGACCTAACGTAGATAGTCCCTCGCTGGTTGCCCAGACGTTTGGTCTCTTTGGTGGTTCTAGGTTCTCTCAAGTAGACTGTCAATAATCCTGTCACAGGAGAGAACCCAGGGAGGGCCAGCAATCAATCAGTCCATCAACCAATCAATGCAAAGCCCCTTTCACTAGGTCCCATCAGAAGGAAATGTGTGACCTCCCATCACTGTATCACTGGACGTATTCCAGGGTGGGTGCAGCAAGTATCTGCCTGCAGTGGAATAGCAGCTGCACAAGGTAGGGTCTATGTATGTTATTTGCCAAAGTTGCACTCTCTAGATGCTTCCATTTCAGACCTGGCAAACCCTGAACCTCTAGCTTCCCAGGAAGCTTCTAGGCACACCCTTTTTATCAACTGGTTAATAAATACCTCAGTTTTATGTGTTTGTTTAAAGACACTGTTGAATAAACGCAGTTGACTTGTTAACATTGGGCTCAAGCACACAGCACCATGACCTATGTCTGAACAACATTTATCCCCTATATTCTCTATGAGGTCCCTTATAGGCTGCCCGTATTCAGGATCTTCAGCACTCTGCATGGGGGCCACTTAAAATAGTGACCTCACCAGCAGAAAGCACAAAATGTGGAAACCCCCATCACACATAGATAAAGGGAAAGGCATTCGCCACGGGAGAGCTGAAACAGGAAGACAGCACGTTGCCCGCGCAGCCTCCGCTGGGAATGAGCATCAGTGAGTCTGTCTATGGGCACTGTGTACAGGCACGTGTGTACACTCGGCACTGTCGATCTGGGGGTAGGAGGTATGTCTCAGCAAGCATGTCCATTTGTAAATACGGGACCTGTGAATGGTGAGAACCAGCCACCTAATGGCTTTCATTTTGACTCCGCTAATATGGTTTGAGGAAAGGAAATTGCTTCCATAATTTCCATTTTCCTGACTGAGTCTGATAATGAGAACAATACAGTGTAACTGAAAGGGTTTAGATCCAGCTTGGAAACACCTGGAACCCGGGCCTACCTTCCCCTACCGGGCCCCACCCGCTTGGGCCCAGCCGGCCTCTCAGGGCTGTGTTTCTAGTTTCTGAAATGGAATTAATTGGCCTGAATCATTTCAAAAGGCCACCCCATGCCTTTGGTTATCTGCTGACCTTTTCAATATAATAAAAGCTCTCCTAAGTATCCCCTACAAGAAGTGTGACCAGAATGGGGACTGGCCCCTGGTAAAAGGCAGAGAAACCTGTTGTTTCAGTGCGTATTTTTAGAAGTTGTGTCTAACACTTCTGGTATTTCAAACAATTGAGAGAGAGAGAGAAAAAAAAAGCAGAAGAGCGGGGGAGCTCTGGGATAGGATGGGAGAGGGAAGCTGAGATGCTTTCTTTACTACATGTGCAGTGTTTCAGTTTGCGTGAGCATTCTTGTGAGAGCTTAGAGTGGATTTCTTGTCTCATCCTTAACACTAACGCCCTATAAGATGCGTTCGGGTTTTCTCTTTCCTGGAACAGGGCATAGACTAGAGAGAGAGATCTCAGCAAGCGAGTCAAACAGGGATACACAAATGTGTCCCTGTGATGCCATTTCCCCGTTGCAGCTCTTCTCAGGCAGAGAAGGCGGTGGTCCCCGACTATTGCGCTGGTCTCTGACCAGGTTAATTCGCCTCTTCAAGGACACCCACCACGTTGCAAGCTCTGTGCACTGTGTCTTAAAAATGCATGTGCCCGCTGTGGTTTACCTGCACTTGATCTAGCATAAGAGAGAAACTGGCAGGCCCTGAGGAGCTGTGGATAGCTGCTCATTGCTGGCGGGGAGTGTGTCACTTCCTACGGTAATGTAGCCATTGATACATTGAGTGTGCCCCTCTGAATAGCCCCCTACCCAAGCTCTTGCAGGCAACCCCGATTCAACTCAGTAACTCATAAAACGTAACAGAACATGTGAAAGAAGGAGAAAGACTGGGGAGAAGAAAGTGGCCAGCAGCAGTGGGAGATTGAAAGGGTAACGGGGTCTAAAAATGACCAAAATGCATTATATGCCGTGTGAAATTATCAAAGAATTTTTAATTAAATACATGTGCCCAGTTACATAATACTCTGTCTGAAATCCTTCAGCGGCCTCCAGCAATTAAAAGTGACACACAGAGCCCCCTCCCTTGGTGACCCCTCCCTTCCCTACCTCATGAGTTGGCCAGCCTGGGTAGCTGTTCGCTGCAGGAGTCTGGCTGATGCTTTCACCCTCTGTGTGTGTGTTATCCTAGATGCATTCGTCCATGATTTAAAAAAAAAAAAGGCTTGTGTTCTATCTTGAAAACCCCAAGTGGGCTGATACTCTAAGAAGTCTCCCTGACTCCCTGAGCCAGGTTGACATGTCCCCATCTCTCTGTTTACCAAAAAAGAGCATCCCACAAAAACAAAAACACTGGCCAGGTTATAACTCAGTGTTTGCCTAGCATGTGAAAGACCCTGGGTTCCATCCTTAGCACTGATGGGGTGGGGGTGGGGAGGTCCCTGAATACCTCTTTAGTGTGAAGAGCCTTCAGTCAACACCCTCTTCAGGGTGGATAAAAATACCATGTACGGGAAACTCTGCGGTCTCTCTGCCACCTCCCGCCCCTGGAATATTCCATAGATTTGGGTCCATAGCTTGGCTCTGCTGCTCCCTGAGGCTCCATGCTGCACATAGGACCCATTATAACGCCTCACTTGCTTCCCTCTGAAGAGTAAGATTTGAGAAACGGTCAGGGCAGCTTCCCTGGTGATGGATAGGCCAAGTGTCCCATGTGAGACAAGTTTTCAAAGCACATAAGTCATGGTCCCCTAGTGTCTCAGCCACTGTTCTACTGCTGTGAAGAGACACAATGTCCAAGGCAACTCTTATTAAAGAAAACATTTAATTGGAAGTTTGCTTACAGTTTCAGAGGTTAAATCCATTTTCATCATCATGGGAAATATGGCGACATGCAGGCAGACACTGGAGCAGTAGCCAAGGGTACTACATCCTGATTTGCAGGCAGAGACAAACAGACAGACTGACTGACAGACTGACTGACTGACTGACTTGCCCTGTCATGGGCTTTTGAAACCTCAAAGCCTACCCCCAGTGACACACTTCCTCCAACAAGGCCACACCTCCTAATCCTTCTAATCTTGTCAAAGAGTTCCACTTCCTGGTGACTGAGCTCACAAATATATGAGCCAACTGAGCCATCTTAGCTGAGTTATATTAGATAAAGACCACAAGTGGTCTCAGCCTCACTCACCAGGCAACACAGAGGTGTTTGGGACAAGTCAGAGTTGCCTCCTGGTTCTGGCAAGCTCTGAGAGGCAGTAGGGCATGGAGAGGCATGGATGGAGCAGGCAGTGTGCTGCAACCTGCTTCTGTCGGCGATCTGTTTCCTGTAGGTCGCCCCTGCCACAGGAGTCCTGTCCCTTCTTCCTAGCCACCAGGGACATACCTGGTGCCAGTAGGTAGAAAAAAGAAAGAAAGAAAGAGTATCGTTCCTGCTTAAGATAACCTGCGAAGTGTCCATAGAGAATTTGCCCCAGGTAGGGACTTGAACCCTCAGTCCTTGCCCATTGTTGTTGGCTGCACAAAGGATCAGGAAGGCAAGAAGAGCTCCCAGAAGCCTTTGCCGTGGCCATTTCTTCTTTCATTCTGGTTTTCACTCTCCCACTTTTCTCCCAAGTTTGATGTCCCACTAGTTGTGATTTATGTTTTGGTTTGGGTTTGGGTTCCATTTCTCTTTGCAGTGCTTGGGGTGGAACCCAGGGTGTGAGGCACACTAGGCGACTGTTTTATCACTGAGCTGTATCCAAGCCCTTTGGTTGCCTTTTTGGATTTGGGTCTTACTGAGTTATGCCGTTTGGCCTTGAATTCACTGTGTCATCTAGGTAGACCCTGGGTTTTCAATCCTCGTACCTCAGGCTCCAAAGTAGCAGGTGTGTTTTATGTACCATAAGACACACCATTTTAGACACTGTGGAAATGGCTCCGTCAGCGAAGCGCTTGCTACCCGGGCATGAGGACCTGACGTTTGGTGTCCAGAGCTGCAGTGAAGCACAAGGCGCAGTGTTGCGCACTGTAGCCCTACGGCGAGGGAGGCCGAGAAGGGAGACATTCTAAGCATGTCATCCAGCTGCTCTTGCCAAATCAGTGAGCTCCAGGTTCAGTGAGAAACCATGTCCCCAACTCCCCCCCAAAAAAAGGGTGGAGAATAATAAAGGAAGATGCTGATATTGGCCTTTGAACTTCATGTGCTTATAAACATATATGTACCCTGTAGATAGATAGATAGATAGATAGATAGATAGATAGATAGATAGATAGATAGATAGATAGATCACAACAAAACCTACCATTTAAAAATGCATATTTCAGAATACCTGGCTAGCCTGGCTGGTAGAGTACAAAACTCTAAAAGTATGTGCTTCATGGTTTTGTGCAGCAATACTATCCTCGGTGTCTATTTCCAGCACATTCCATCACCCTCTATTAACTGTATCCATTAGTTCTGACTTCCTATTTCCCATCCATTCCAGCTCCTAGCAGCTTCTAAATTGCCTTCTGTCTCTGGGTTCGCCTGTTCTAAAGATTGTATATAAATAGAATCAGGCAGTATGTGGCTTTTTAAACCTGTCATCCTCAGCACGTTTTTCAAGGCTGTGATAATAAATTTGACTGTCAACTTGGTGAGATCTAGAATTGCCTAGGAAAAGAGCCTGTGGCCATGCCTGTGATGGATTTTCTAGATCTCATTCCTTGGGAAGACCTACCTACCTCAACTCTAGCTGACATCCATTCCATGGGCTTGGGTCCTAAGCCAAACTGAAAAGGGTGAGCATCGTGAGCAGGAACACCTGTAGCTCTGTGCTTCCTGGCTGTGACCTACTGCTCCAAGTTCTCACCGCCACAACTTCCCCGCAAGAATGGACTGTACCCTCAAACTAGGAACCCAAATAGACTCTTTCTTCCTTATGGTGCTTGGTCAAATGTTGTCACTCAGCAAGGCAAGCAACTAATGTCAAGGTCCATCCTTCTCATAGCCCCATGTCAGTCCTCCATGCCTTTCTGTGAGTGAATAGCATTCATTTGTATGTACGTGCCAAACTTGATTTCTCTGTGGACAGTAATTTGGGTTAATTCCACTTCTGTGGTTACGGATAATGGCTGTGTCAACATACATGTACAAGTGTCTGGGGAGGAAGCCCAGTTAGTCAACAGCTTGCTGTGATGATAGCTGCTCACTAAGTTGCCCAGGCTGGCCATGAACTCACCTGTTTACCTCCGCATAACTGTGTAAAAGAGCTGTTGGAGGGAGCAAATGCCCGTAATCCCAGAAGCAGAGACAGGGAGATTTCCCTGGAGTCCACTGGCCAGGCAGCCTTGCCTGACCAGGCCAGCTGAGAACCAGTGTCTCAAAAGAACAAGATAGACCACTGCTGAAGAACAGTGCCCGAAGTTGACCTCTAACCTACACACACACACACACACACACACACACACACACACACACACACCAAAACAAATAGATGATCTTTTAAGATGAAAAAGAAGAAATAAGAAACTCTCATTACATTTTTTGGCTTGACTTTGCCGCCTCTCTTAACTTAGAGATGTGGACTGCACAAAGTCCAAGGTCCCTTGAGTTTGAGTCCGTGGAGCATTGTGGGTGAGGGAAGGCACCAGAATTCAGATCCTGGCTCCTTCATCTATCATCTGGGCGGGGGTGGGGGGTGTTTGAAAAGTTATTTTCTCACCTATAAACTTATTTCTTTACCTGAGGAGCGGACACATGAATGTCACCTGCTTGCCAGACTTGTTTTGACACTTAGATAAATTACCCAAATGAGTGAACTTGGAGTCACACCTGAGCTGTCAGTACGAACCAGCAAATGCTAGCCTACAGTAGAACTATTTGTTGTGTTTTCCTCAAGTGGCAGATGGCAAAACACCTGACAAAAGCAAATGAAAAAAAAATGAAGAATTTATTGTGACTCATGTCTAAAACGAAGCACAGTCTGTCATGGTGGAGAGGCATAGCTGCAGTAGTGTGAGACAACCAATCACATCCTATCCACAGTCAGAAAGCGAAAGACAGACAGGAAATGCCCAAGGCCTGTCCCCACTGACACACTCTGCCTCTAGCAAGGCTCCTCCTCCTCCTAAAAGTTCCACAGCCTTTCAGAACAGCGCCACTAGCTGGGGACATAGTGTTTGAACACATTTCACGTCCACACTGAAACACACATCTTCCAGGAAACTTGTGGACTTCCAGAGTCTGAGGTAATGCCTGCAGTGGAGGCACATGCCACCCAGTACTCAGGAGGCAGAGCCAGGTGGATCTACGTGAGTTCGAGGCCAGCCTGACCTACAGAGTGAGTTCCAGGACAGCCAAAGCTGCACAGAGAAACCCTGTCTTGAGGGACGGGAGGAGTAGAATCTTAATTAAAAGTCTAGATATTTCGGTAATAATCTTAAAGTCGTATAATTTGTGTCATGTTAGTACTACTCACATTGGGGGGAATAGTCTCTAAATATTCTACACACATGACCCTAGCACATATTTTAGGGTCTTTTATAATGCTAATACCTAACATTATGTACGTATGTATGTACGTATGTATGTATGTATGTATGTATACATATCCATATGGTCTATACATAATAACTTTTAATATACTCCAGTGTCAAGGGGCTTTGTTGCTTCACTAAAAGTATCTTACAAGGAAAATGGGGAGATAATTCAGGCATGTAAACAATATCTCAATTTGTTCCCCAACACTCATGTTTAAAAATAAAATACAGGAATGGTAATGTACACTTGTAGTCCCTGCAGTATTGAGAATGTCAGGACAGGCGCGACCCCTGGAGCTTGCAAGCCAACCACTCTATTCTAATCAGGTCCCAGTGAGAGACCCTGTCCCCAAAAGACACAGTGGACAGCCCTGAGAAACAACACTCAAAATTGACCTCTCATTTGCACATGCCCCTCCCTCCCCCCAACCCAAAAAACAAACTTAACTTTTTTTTTTCCAAGCTGACTATGGCAAGACAGTAGTTACTACAATAGGTTTACAGGACTGGCATTTTGAAGGTATGTCAGTAATTGTTCAGAAAAATAAATATTATTGATTGGCTTGATATCAGAAAGTAGGAAGAAAACAGAGTACCCAAGAAGTTAGCGTGAGCTTTTGAATTGAAATACCCATGTCCTTATGTCCGTTTTGTTCTTGCAGTGTTTTCCTCACTGAGCCTTGGCCTGCTTCCCGAACGCTCTGCTACTCTCATGGTCTATGAAGATGTCGTCCAAATAGTATCAGGATTCCAAGGTACGTCTCATAGTTAAGAAGAGAAACAAAACTGATTCTTGGGCCAAATACTAACGTTTTATGAGCAACCGCCTTCTTACTGGGTGGTGGCAACAGTGAATTTAGCCACAGCTGGAATGCAGTGTTTGCTGTCCCTGTGAGTGAGGAGTCCCCGTGTTAGTCATTAAGTCGGCTCTAAAATTACTTCTTTCAGTGTCATCCTCTAAGTGTGCATGGGAAAAGAAGGGGGCCTCCTTGCTTTGCTCCCCATCATCTCCCTTCTTATTGGGGTCACTGTCGTGATCCATGTTGCCCAATATACACAGTCACTCACAAAAGCTAGTACATGTGGGGGTACAGGCTTTTATTGCTTGCCTCCTAATTTCCAATGTGTTTTGCGTTCATTGTGAAACCTCACCCCACCCCAAACACACTTGGCTCTTAAAATGTGCTAATATGGAAGTTTCTGGGCACTTGTCCTCTTTCCCATCAGTATTGGGACTCAGGTTGGGAATAGTCCTCACACTAATATCTTTCTGTGCTGAGATCATTTCATTCTATCGTGGGCTAGAGAACCATCATATTTCCTGGCACGGCCGAATGTTAGTTTGCTGTGCTGCTTACATTTGGCCCTCATTACCCTAAAGCTCAGTGTTGCAGGTTCATATAAAAGAAGTAGCCAGGTGTGATGGCACTCTGGGAAGCAGAGGCAGGTGGATCTCTGTGAGTTCAAGGCCAGCCTGGTCTACAAAGCAAGTCCAGGACAGCCAAGGCTACACAGAGAAACTGTATCAAAAAAAAAAAAAAAAGTTTGGGCTGCAAATATGACTCCACAGTTAAGAGTAGCTGTTTGTGCAGAGGACCAAAACGCAGCTCAGCATCCGTATCAGGCAGTTCACAACAGCTTGTACCTTTTGCTCCAAAGGATCCAACCCCACTCTCTTCTGGCCTCTGACACAGGCACAGATACACAATAAAAGATAAGACCTTCATTTAAAATGTACCATAACTGAGCATGTGTAGACTTTTATTGCCATTATTCCATCCCAGAATACTATGACAACTGTTTACATAGCACTTCCAGAATACTGGGTATGACTTAGGGGCCATGCAGCATATATGATCTAGGCAGAAACCACTGTGCCATTTTTATGAGTGACTCAGCCTCTTGGGATATTTGGTGCCACCCATTTATGCAGAGACCAGCGTACTTTGTTCTTTGACGGTGATACCTTGCCGTGCCCGTCATTCTGTCACACTGATTTATGTGGCACTAGAGAATGAAATATGTTCATTTATTTCTTCATTGAGTTGGCCAGTTTGGTTCTTCAATGGCTTTCTCAATGTATGGCAATAAAATCCAAGCTCCTTAGACTCAGAGCTACATGGTTTCCCTGGCCCTAACCTTCTGGTGATTGCTACAGTCATCCAGAAATCACTGTTGGTTAGAAACTGGAGTTCAGTTTCTGGAGGTCAGAAACTGGAGTAGGCATTGAAACGTGTGAGTTTCCCGAAGAAGTGGGCTCCTTGACCCCATTTTTCCTCCACATGGAGCTTTTAGCCTGACACGGTCATTGGCAGCCTTCTCTCCCTCCCAGCCACTTGTCATAGTTTTTTGAACCTGTGTTTCCCTTTATTAAGGTTAAAAGAGAAAGTGTGTGGAAAATGTCCTCTTCACTATCCTCTACCCTGTGCACTGCAGACTAGCCAGGGCTCAGTGTGTAGGGTGCAAAAAAAAAAAAAAATGGGCACAGTGGATTCTGTCATGTTTGCTCAGGCTCCTATAGTGACTGCCTCTTGTATTCCTTGCTGTTGCCCACCAGCCCTGACACTTATCTGTCTTGTCTTGTGGCTCTGAGGCGATCCCTGAAGAACGCCAGAGTCCCTGTCATGCACTTTCTGTGAACAGTCACTCTCTCCCTATGCAGCAGTTTATGTGACCTTCAACTCCCCTTCTTAGACTTGCATGAGTCAAACGGCAGTTACCAGAAGCCTGGCCTTGCAGCCTGAGTCACTTCACAGTTGTCTCAATCCCAGTGCCCGCGCACACTTGTCTTCTTCTCCGTTGCCCACGTGTTAGCCGTCTGTGCTCACAGGACCCTGGTGGATCTCTGCAAGAGCTCCCTGCCAGCGTGCTGCTCCACAGTCATTGCCAGAGGGAGAGTTGCCGTCAGTAGAGAAGCTACACGTCGTGCCTTGAATGTCTCCTTTCCCATGTGTCATACACTGAACTGCTGGCTTAGTCTCCCCGGGGCCAAGCTCTAGTAATTTCTCCTGGTTGCCAGCTCACTCCTCCTCACTTTGCCATCTCACAGGCCACTGCGATCCAGCCTCAATCTCTTTACCAAGCATTCATCTGCATAGGCTGTGTTAATAGCCCAACTCGGTTCATTTTGTTCCTTCCCATCCGGGCCATCCCACCCCATCTTCCATACTGTCTTTGAGCTCTCCATTGACAGCTTAAAAGCCACATTCTCCAGGCCTTCCTGTATCTCCTGAAGAGCATACTGGGTGTATCTCCAAAAACCTAAGGCAGGAATCCACTTCCTTCAGGCAGACCCAACCTCTTAACGGGTCCCTGGCTCCCCAAAACAGTACCACAAGCTACAGACCTCTGAGCGTGGTGTACAGTGTTTAACTTTCCTCATCAACTAAGTTGTTGTATCACCATCTTAGTTTCTTCAAAGCTGGGCCCTGTGCCTGCTTCTTGACAGGTACCCAATGAGCCATTGAATAATCGAGTAAACACAAATGACCAATCAAAATCCATCTGCTCTTTGTGTCTCCTATATAGAGAAATTCTCCATGACTGGTTTCCTTTTTTGTCCTGATGAATTGAGACAGAGGGTGCAATTAACACACATACATGCACATGCGTGAGCACACACGCATACACAGGAGGAGGACTGAAATACATTCAGATAGCTTTATTATGAATAATTTATCAGTATATATGTATGCCTCTGCCTCCTGCATCTACTCAGAAGCCACCTAAGAACTGTTTCTTCCTTTTTATAGGCTCACGCCCATACCAGCTTCCTAACACTACAGATATTTGATTAATTTTATAACTTATCCTACTTCATGAGCCTGAAAGGTTTAATTATACTGGTTTTTATCTCAACAAGATTGAGGCAGGGAAGTAATAACTATGGGTCATTTTATTTGGCCCATTTTTATCGCAGTAAGCTTTTTCCTCCTGGAAGGAGACCCACATGTGGTTGAGTAAAGAGGAATCTCTGCCATCATCTGCTACACCAGTTCCGTTCTACAGACCAGCATGGTACTGGACTTATGAATGATACATAAAGTTTTTGATCCTCCATCTAGCCCCATTTTGCTGCCTGCTCAGAAATCCAGCACTGTGAGCTGGCTGCCTGTGAGGGCATGGCTCCGACGGCGTGATGTGTCAGCCCCTCCTGGAAAGGTTCCCCAACCTTGATGATGGCTCACTTGGGAAACTTAATACTGCCAACTGTCGTGTAAGGTCACATGATGGATGCTGTGCTAAAGGAAAAGCATGGAGACAAAAAAGGCCACCAGGAGAGGATGGGTACCAGAGATAAAAGAGATAGGAGGCCGCTGTTCCCGACCGATGCATGAAAATTCAGTTGAAGGCTTAACATAATTACACCCAAGCAAAATACATTAATGAGAGGTTTACTATAAAAATAAAAATATTATCCACTTGTCTTCTCTGTGGATATACTAGATGGCATTTATGCACATTCTAACCCTGTACACCAATAAAATACTTCTCATGGGGCGGGCAGAGTAATGAGCATGCCTGCAGTCATAAGCTACACAATAAATATGTGCTTCTAGTGGAACAGTCATGAGCAGTCAACAGGCCTTGCATCTGAAAGGTGAGGCAAGTGGTTGTGCCATCCGTGTTGCTGTGGCTTTGTGAAGAAGTCTTGTGACAGTGGCAGGCAAAAGGTGGGCCCACTGAGTGACTGGGCAGCTAGGGGAGTTTCCCCCAGAACAGGCTGCGTCTGAAAATGTTTCGCTTGTAAAATGCTGGCAAATTTCTTTCATATTTGTCATCAGGACTGATAAGAGAATGAGAAGAGAGAACATTTGTAGATTCTTTTCCTAGAGAGTTTTGTATGCGTTGCTGAAGATCAGATCAGCTGAAATCTGGGGAAGGGTTTAGGGGAGAATCTAGAATCGAATCCCAAGACGCTGAGAGATAAAGGCACTGGGAAGTCAGCTTAGTGGGTAATTCACATGCCATGCAAGCCTGATGAGCTAAGTGTGGATCTCCAGAACTCATGAAAAGGCTGGCACAGCGGCACTGGGAGCGTGGGAGGGGGACTGGAGACTCAGAAGCTGGTGGGGAAGCAGTAAATGACAAGACATGTCTCAAATAAACAAGACTGAAAGTGAAAACCTCCACTCAAGATTGTCCCCTGACCTCTGCATGCGCACACTGACACCCAAGGTTATCCCCGACCTCTGCATGCACACTGTGGCATACATATGCCCATGATCACACTCACAAACACATAATTTTTTAAAAGATGCTAAGAAATGAAGGAGCCCAGGCTGGAGCCCCATCTGCCTCTCCCAAAGTCCCCCAGAAGTTTTGTGCTTCCTGGAAGTCCCTTTATATCCCACAGAGCACCTGCTGGAGGCCCCTCCTACCCCACATCCACACCACTCTAAGCAATCTTCTGTCTCCTGTTTCAGGAGGGAAAGTAAACTTCTCAGGGAATGACGTCTTCAGTTGTCTTCTTGTTCCTTCTCCTATACATGGTGATAGCAATCCTTCCCACTGCTTCTCTGCCATGAGTGCCTTTACATTCCCAGTGGATCCTGTTGCCCCTTTGCCAACTTGCTTCCATATGTGTGAGTGTATGTACATACATACACACACACACACACACACACACACACACACACACATATATATCCATATATATGTATGTATCAGCATTCTTGTCTGCCTTTTTTACCTCTCCTTTTACTCAAAGGTGTTGACCTTCAAAGAGAAACCCTTTTTACTTTCCATTTTTCCTTCAAGTAACGTCTTCCTTTCCTTTTCACCTCGAACTCTGAAAACCATCACCCCTTTCCACACACACATGCCACCAAGCTCCCCTAAATTTGGCCTCATGCTGTTCCTCAGAACTCTCTTGTTCAGTTCCAGAGCTGGGGTCATCAGATCTGCCTTGCCCCAGTCACTGTTCTGCCTGACTTTGCCCAGGCTTCACAACCCACCTCTTCTTGCTCCTTGTTTCTCAGCCAGCTACCATCTCTGCCTGCCGCTGGGTTCATTTCTTCTCGGCTTCTGTCATGGGCTCTTATTTCCCTGCCTACTTTATACTCAGAAAGTGGTTTTCAACAGTAGACCCCATTCCATGTTGACCCCCTCCCCCAGTGTAACTGCCTTTATTTGTATTTCTCACTTGAGACTTTTTGCAGCAGGCACATCCTTAAGCTCTGGACATTGATCACCTGCAGGCCAACTCAAGTCCAAGGTTCCAAGCTGTGGGCACCATGCCAACAACCATCCTCTTCCATGCTCACATGTACTTCCTCAGTCGTCCCATGTGTGACAGGCTGCATTTCCTATCTGCTCTCTGGTCTCATCTGCCCCTTCACAGCCTTCCAGACAGGGATCACCTAGGAAACTTCCTCCCTGGACTGTCACTCATGCACTATTAAAGTTGTTCTTGTATCTCTTTCATCTTCTTCTTCCAGGATGCATGACATTATGATAATCCAGCCATTTCACTCTCTGCCTCCTTAGCTTTAGAAGCCCAGGAATGCAAAGGCTTTGTCTTTTTCCTGTTTATATATCATGTGTCCACTATACATGAGACTCTTGAAATGAATGGCTTAAATAATGAAGATTCGTAGGCCTATAGAGTGAGAGGTTCTCTACTGTAGTAGTTTCATATGCCCT
Source organism: Acomys russatus (assembly GCF_903995435.1). NCBI lineage: Eukaryota > Metazoa > Chordata > Mammalia > Rodentia > Muridae > Acomys > Acomys russatus. The sequence continues at coordinate 51,042,913 of NC_067145.1, forward strand.
GATATACTTAGCAGTGTCTGAGGCCACTGGGATTGTCACATCTTGGTGACTGCCACCGGCATCTGATAGGTAGAAATCAGGGTTGCTATTCTATGTGTTAATACGCACAGGGCAACCTCCTTGCAAAGGATTTCTGGGCCCAAAGTGTTGGTGGTCCTAATCTAGTTTTAGTTGAGTCACAGCACTGTTGGAACCTAGCAAGTTGCCAGATGTGGCTCGACACGGTCATGTCATAGGTGTTACTGAGCAGCAGATACACGGCACGTGCTCTCTTTCTCGTTGTCGCCTGATTAAGAGGAAGGAACGGTCACCTAAGGGTGGCACGAGGCTCAGTAAGATGCAAGACCTGAATAAAAGTACGAGCAGACCTCAGAGCTTCAGACGGGCTCGAGAGGGCTTATGCCGAGGGGCTGGACCTTTAGACGCATTGGAGTGATATAGGAAACAAGCAGAGACAAGCATGGGGCGAGCGTGACCGCATGCATGGAGACAGTCCGCCAGATGATGGAGGTGGGTTGGCCATAAATAGAGCATCTATTTTGAGGTAGGCATGCTGCGATAGGAAGGGATGCTGAGTGTAAACGTTTTCGACATTTTCCAAGCCCACTGATGTTGGCCAAGTTACTTAACCTCTGTGAGCTTTAATTTCTTCTCCCAGAAGGGCAGGGTGGGATTCCTTCTTCTCAACTCGGTTGTTGCATCTAAGTTCAGAAGCGTTGACTTGTGTCTCTCAGTCATAAGAGGCGAAGCAGCAGTTTGAGTCTGTCTTGATCTACTTGACTTTAGTGTTGCTTTGTCATCATGTGTTTGCTAAGTGGTGGCTACCTGATGTCTCCTGAGCAGGGATGGCACATGGTCAGAGTGGCAGCTCTGAGCAGTCAGTGTGTCCATAAGGTGAAACGGGAAAAGAGGGTGAGACTGAAGCAGAGGGCTAGTTAGGAGACAGTTGAAGAAAGGGTGGTGCATAGGTCACATGGCGTGGAGGCAGAAGGGAGGAGATGTTAATGAGAAGGAGCAGAAGCCAGTCTTGGCCCCTGAGTGACTGTGTAGGATGTTAGAGAGGGAAGGTGATGTCGACCTGGATCAAAACTGGCTGCTGGAGAGAATAGGGTTTCATGAAATGACAGAGAGAGAGAGAGAGAGAGAGAGAGAGAGAGAGAGAGAGAGAGAGAGAGAGAGAGAGAGAGAGAGAGAGGGAGAAGCTGCTGGTCTTGGAAGGCCAGATAGGTGTCTGGGTAAAACTGTCTAGAAGCCAGGGGGAAATGCAAGAACCCAGGACTGGAAAGGAGTGTGGCTGTAAAGGGGGCTCTCTGAGAAGAGGGGCAGGGCAATCTGCAGAGGTGATGGGTAGCAGCCTTTGAGGAGCTGTCTCCTCCAGAGGCAGAAGGAGAAAGAAGGGGTTTGCATGAGATAAACAGAGCCTGGAGAGACCCGGAGGCCAAGCATGAAGGGCGAGAGAGAGGAGACTCGTGGGTGAGGCTGAGGAACACTGTGGGCCGTTGTGAAGAGGCCAAGGTGGGACGAAGGCTGAGAAGTGATCATGGGGTTTGCAGATTATACAGTGGACCTTGTCATTGTGGGTGAACACCAAGTCCCTGAAGTCTGACTGGAAGAGGAAGACAGGCATTCAAGTATGGGGAGAGCAGACTGAAAGTCATGTTTGATCATGATTTTGTTTTCTCTAGATAGGGAAGACATGAGTATGTTTGTTGCTGAAGGAGGAAACACCGATAGTCAAAGAGATTGTTGCCAAAGGCAGGATCCACTGGTAAAGGTTCATCACGGCATAAACAAGACAGCACAGTTTTGGATAGGGGCTTGGTTTGACCTTGAATGAGAAGAATAGGGGAGGAAAAGAAAGATTTGGTAGTGCAGAAAGAAAAGGTAGGCGATAGGCTGTTTTCAGCCTATCGGGATATAAGCATTTGAAAAAGGAAGATGGGGCCCTGAGCCTGAGAGGAGAGGAAGTTCCTAGCAGCTGCTGATGAATTAAGAGGCAGCCAGTGATGACACGCGGGCTGGTCCACTCTCTTCCTGCTCCCAGACAATCACAGGAAGCTTTAGCAACTCTAAAGAAAGACAGGCTGAAGAACATAAGCACTTTCCCCCAGCCCCGCACATGCCCACTTAGGCCTTGTTTGCACCGTGGCCTAGTGTAGCTCATATATACTCTTAGATTCCTCAGATATTTTCTGGGCCATTTCACCAATCATAGGTTTTGCCTGTGCTTGCCTGTGAGGGGGTGTGGGTCCCTCAGCAGATGGCATCTGTGTCTTGCCAGTGACAGCAGGTGTCCGTTCGGCTGGACCTGCCACTTCCTGTTCTTACAAGCCTGACCCGTCATAATCCTATGTGTGCCCACCTTCCAGCTACTGCAGATGGCCCCGGGTGTCTGGTGAGTTCCCCTGTACAGAGAAAAGAAGGAAAGAGAGGCTTCGTGGGGAGATGGGACCGAAGGAGTGAGGCAAGAGGGATGTATCTGCCATCAAACTGCATGCAATACACATTTTTCTCAGTGATGGAAAGGCGTGAGAGAATGGATTGTTTTAATGAGGCACCAAGGCCCTGAGCTTTGCTTTGTGGCTCTCTGGGGCCTAGGGCAGGTCCCTACGCTATTGTTGGATGCATGTCCTGGAGCCAGTGTGAATCTCCTCCTGACTTTTAGCAGCCTCCATTTTCCTGTCTCAGTAACTTTCCGTTCTTCCTTGGTCAGAGGAGCCTGCAGATAAATCTCACCAAAGTTCTGCGGAGACCCGGAAGGACACATGTATCCCACTCTGTGCTTAGAGACTGGCCTCGATTCCACCTTCGCCTTTCACTCTCATGAAGTCCAGCCCCTCTTGGCCCTGACACGTTTAGATATGCCATACTGCCTTCCGTATTAGCTGGGTCCTTTGCTCTTCCTGATTGTGAGAGCTAGGCGTTTACATGGCGACACATTCACTGAACATCAGCAGCTGCATTGGCCTTTATTGAAAAAAAAAAAAACAGTCCTGTGTAGTCAAGATGGGGAGATAAAAAGGGGAGACTTTGACTTTTTGCCTCCGAGGGCTCAACGGAAATGGAGAACAAAAGAGACAGGTGGTCTGTGCAACGGAGCGGGTAAAAGGTGAGAGCAGACAGCTCCCGGTGTGGCCCACCAGAGCCCTGAGGGGATTTGGATTCAGTGCAAACCAAAGAGACAGCGGAGTTCAGAAGAGTGATGTGAGGGACAATAATGCCAGGGGATCTGTGGAGGCTGGCACTTTGGATTAGGAAGGAAGACAAGGGATAGGCGTTAGCCTGACGTGGGTGTGAGAGGTGACCAGAGTGAGGAAGTTGGGACATTGGGTCCTGGCTCCCTAGGCTTTGGGACTGAACCTATGTTTTACTGGCATTTGGGAAAGGTAGTTGACCAGTGGCTTTGAGCAGGTAGAAGGAGCAAAGTGATGATCTAATGCTTCAGCCATCTACGGCCAAATGTGGCCCAGTGAGCCTGCCCCAACACTGGCTGTAAGTCCTGTGCACTCCTGTGGCCCTTGCTGAAGGAAGAGGGTCTTAGGTTTGAGCTTCAAAACCCCCATATCATAGAACATTTCTAGAAAGCCATCACACTTCTCCCCCTGAGAAGTCTCTGATCCAGAGTCAAGTGGAACCCTGGATTGACTTTAATGACCTCATCGCTGGGCGAAGCTGGTATTCTAGGCCCTCTGTGCATTTCAGGGAAGGGTAGGAGGAGCCCACGGCTGAGCACAGCAAACGGAAGTTAGATCAAGCTACAGATACATATTTTTAATTTTAAGGACACCGTTGCTAGGTCTGTGCAAAATTCCTTCTCGGCTTCATGCCTGGTGACTGCCACCGCAGCATTAGGTAAAAACCAGTTCAACCTTTAGGAGCATGGCAACACCTGGAGAAAGGTAAACTGTTAAGTGACATCGCAAGGCAGCTGACTGCGCCCTTTCAGTGTTCACACAATGGGGTGGCATTGGGGGAAGGAGCACCGTTTTTTTGTTTTGTTTTGTTTTGTTTTGTTGGTTGGGGGTTTTTTGTTGTTGTTTTGTTTTTGTTGTTGTTGTTGTTGTTGGGCTTTTTTGTTGTTATTGTTTTTGTTTGTTTGTTTTTTGCATCACTGCCAAATCTGCAGCATCATCTGACTCAAGTAGGACTTCAAAGGAAGAAAGCGAGTGTCACACAGCAGCTTTCTGGGGAAGAAAGCTGTCCATCCTGGCGGGGGGGGGGGGCCAGGGCGTGGGGAGGAGGGAGTGAGGGGGTGTCTTGTTTGCATCTCTTTCCAAGACTGCATATTGCAGCCCCCTGTCTAGCTTCAGCTCAGCCTGTGGCATGAAACAATATTCTCCCAGGAAGCTGGAGTGTGGGTCTGCAGCGGTATCAAAGCTTAGCTCTTGCTTTGCTTATGTAAAGAGATTAATTGCTGTTTCCTTGCTTCATTAATCAGACTCTCCCAAAATGTTACCCTATCCATAGCCAAATACCACACAGTGGAAAAGACTGGTCACAAGTAGAACTTGGGAAAAGCTTTTTTGTTCAAAACCTAAATAACATCCTGTGTCAAAACAAATGTGACAATGGGCTATTATTCCTCGCCCTATAATAGCATGTTGTCACATCTCTGTGTCCCGGATGAATGAGGGATGGCACGCCATGTGGGAAGGAGCAGGGGTGGGGGAGGAATGATGGAGCCCTCGAGAAGCCTTTCATGGCTTGGCAGTTTCAGAACTGGAAACCCTCCTCGGGGAGGTAACTCAGAAGTTGATCCCTACAGGTGGCCGGCCGCAGCCTCGCGTTCATTTCCAGAGAAGGGCCTTAAGGTTGCCGGAGAACACCAGCTACAGCGACCTGACCGCCTTCCTCACTGCCGCCAGCTCCCCGGCAGAAGTGGACAGCTTTCCTTATTTGCGAGGACTAGACGGAAACGGGACAGGTGATTTGAGACCCTTTCTGGGTGGGCCCTGTGGGGTTATTCTTTCTCTGTGAGCTTTTGGCGAGAGGTGGTCACATGAAGTGGGGAGGGAGTAGGGCCTTGACCTCCTTGCAGGTTCTGGGTTAATATTGTTACTTTTTACCAGCTTAAGGAGCCGTTCAGTCTGCATCACTATAGACTCGCATCTTTGTAAACTGAATTCCTTGCACCCTGCAGCAGCTGCCAGGGGCCTTAAACACCTTCTCTGGGCTTTCCCCTCGTTGGACTAAATATTGAAATCGTAATTTTTTTTTTAAACATGAGATCAGAAACAGGGTTTCTGCTCCTCTGACCTCCACCTAGTCTACTGTCCTCCAGAATGCCACAATGTCTCACCCAGTTCTCCAACCAGAGACACATAGCCCCCACCCTCTCATCCACCACGTGCTGGGAGGGGAAGGATTGATTCCAGTGACATCTAGAGATGAGAAAGTGACATTCCATGCTCCACTGTAGATGGAACACTAAAGTGTGCACATTGTCATCTGGCCACGTCTTCTTCTCGGCTTTTGGAAGCTCCGCCCTCCTTTCCTTTCAGAGAGGCTTTGGAGAGGTCTCAGAAAGGAGGTTCTCCATAGACTACCCTAGAGGAGCCAAGCTTCGAAGGTGATTTGGAATCTCCTGGCAGATCACTGAGCCAGCTCTGTCATCATCATCATCACTGCTCTGACAAGACACAGAACCTACAAGAGCAGAAAAACCAAAAGCCACCAGCCAGAAGAAGACTGATAATTCCTTATTGGAGAAAGACCAAAGCCTGAACCCTCCTCCTCCTAGGTGACATCATGGTCCTCAGGCCTCTGCCTGCTGCGGGAGAGGTTCCAGGTCTTGGAATTTTCAATCAATCAGTCAACCAATCTTTGTCTCTCCCTCTCCCTCTCCCTCACCCCTTCCCTCCCTCCTGTGCCTCTTCATCACTCTTCAGGTTTCAGGCAGGGCATAAAGTTGAAAAGCAGCCATTAAAGTTAACTACCACTCGGTATGTCATTGCGCTTCCCAGGGACGCTTTGATTAGAACTTTCATCATTTTCCAAGACTCCATAAGCTGCTGATTCTGAAAAGGCCCGTTCACCTCAAACAGCCCATCCGTTCTGTAACTTGTGAGTAAATTTCTAGCTGGAGGCGAGCGTTTCCTGGTGCTGTGCTGCTTCTCCTTCTGTAGTTCTTATTTTGAGAGATGTTTCTTCCTTTAATTATTGAGGACCGATGACATGACTAGCGTGCCAGTCATTTGCCATCAAATAGATGTGTAGTAACCGTCTCCAGTAAACTTTCTTGGGGGAAAAATATCAAGTGAGGAAGCCCGGAGAGCTCTAGTTTGAGGTCCTCATAGGTTCCATCCAGTATTCCTGAGGAAAGGAAGCGTAGTCAGAAACACAGCAAAGAGGATGGGCCTCAACTCAGGACTCACTCATGCTCTCTGCCCCTCCCCCAGCAGCACTTGAATAAATTATGAAACCTGAGAAGACCAGAGGACGAAGAACACAAAGGCACAGGACTATTGATTTTTTTTTTCAGAAGTGTGTTTTATTTTAAAATCAGTCCATTTCAGAGGGAAGAGAAAGGTTGGGAGGTGAGATTAAGCTGCTTTTCTGCTGACATAATTGATTAGTTGCCTGAGAGGATCAAAGTTGTTCTGAGACCTGCTAGCAAAGGGAGCCAGCCTGTGGTGTATCCATGTGTATTCTGGGAAACAGAGGAGCCTGGGCTCCGTGGAGTGGAACAACCTGGGATGCAGTGGGTTGCTGCAGGTTAGTTTATGAACAGATTCTCTTTTGCCCCGTTTCCACTTTTCTTCTCTCACACAGGCCAAAGATAGGCTGCGTTCTAGCGTCACCCCCTTCTCTGGTCCCTGTGAAAGCACAACACTCTACACCATTTGCATGAGGCTCAATGCAATGGCCTCCCCCTAGCCACTCCGGCAAGACAGAAACATAAAAATGGCTAAGGGATGGAATTCTTGCTGATGCAGAAAAGTCGGCACAAGATAACCATCATTACCCAAAATGCCTGAAACCGAAGTGTTTTGTATTTGAGACCATATTTTGATTTTCTAATATTTGCATAGAAGTATAGCGGCGCCTAACTTTTGAATTTCAGAGAACTTCAGATTTCAGCAGGGGCATCTGATTCTAGAGACCCATCTCCTTAGACCAGGGAGAAATGCAAAATGAAGAGAAAGGAGAATGTAAGGACACTGAGGAAGAAGAATGGAGGTGCTTTTCTAGAACTTCCTTATTACCTGTGTGCAGAAAGTTTCCACCAAGCTCCTACATGGAGCTTAACAAAACAGAGCAGCACTTCCCGGTTGGAGACTTTATGTCTGCAATGTTTATTCGGCATCCAGTGAGTTACCCAAAGACTCTGGGGTTTAAACCATATCTTGTTGAGAGGTTCTGACAGCACGGAGAGCAGTACACAGGAGGCCTGGCTGTGTTGTCCTGTCACCTTTGAGCTGTGGACATATGCATATCTCCGTCCACAGTGCCTTTTCCAGAAAAGCACGGCAAAACATGGCCTTTGGTTTTTTTCTCCCAAAATGAACTGGTTTCCCAAATAAAAGACTCCTGGCCTGAAACCTGTGATTCTGACTTAAATCTTTTGAGGAAAGCTTTATGCAGGCCTTTGCTGTCATGGAGAAAGAGAGAGATATGTAGACCAGTCGTTGTTGTTTAGAAATTGCTCCCCAGAGGACTTAGCTGTGAAGTCATTGTTGAAACCATGAAGTTCACTGGGTTTGCCTTGATGTTTACTCCTAGTCCAAATCCGAGGTTGGCACAAGCTCAGTAAGTATGTCAGTATATAGGAAGAATGTACTTAAAATCTGTCTTTCTGCCTAGTAGTAAGGTCAGTATAAACAGAAATAGCAGTAGTAAATAAATCACAAATAGTATTATCTAAGAGTCCTGTCTTGTAAAATACCTTAACATTTTTGTCACTGAGAAATTCATCCAATTAAGGCAAAGATGGAAAATTATGACAGAATGTATTTTGTGTGATATCGTATTTCACTAAGGAAAAACCTGACATGGATTGCTTAAGTGTATAAATATCGCTCCCCTATGCATTTTCTAATTCGTCTGTAGACAGTCATTAAAGAACTGGCTTGGATAAAGGGTCTCTAATGGAGAATAACTAGGATATCACATTCCTTTTTAACAGACCAAAATAACAATGGCAACTACAACAACGCATGCATATTTCATGTCTAAGTTTCAATGGTGTTCTTCTGGTAGAATTAGTTTTGATGAAATTTACTGTTTGGAACATGTGTTTTGTGGCACTGGCCCATTGCTGGTGTGCATGTTATATATGCTGTAGATAGTAGATCTTAAATGTGCACAGAGCTTATTTTGTGAACCTTTTTTTTCCCCCTCTAGCTTCCCCCAAATTCCTTTATCTTACATTAGAGAAAAGTCTTTTCCACCATGGCTATAGCTCAGCCCTTAAGAGGCTGGGGCATGGTGATCATGAGTTACAGATGGAGGGTGAGAACCTGCCATTTTTAAAAAGAGGGAAGGAAGGAAGAAGGAAGAGGGAAAGGAAAACAGAAGGAGATGGGCACCGCAAGCATAGTTTGTTGCAATTGGCAGACTCGAACTGGGACTCACCTCTGCCAAGTAGTATAAACCCTTGCAGCAGCCGCTGCCACATCCAAACCTGTTTCTTTGTGAAATGTGGGTTTGAACTGCCTTGCGGGGTTTGTGGGAGTGAGGATTACTTAGGGTAACAGAGCCCCTGAAAGCTGGAGACCCCTCTCAGGACCTGGCAGTTAGCACCTGTTTTCCTTGAGGGGTTTCTGCAGCCCAGAGCCTCCATGCAGGTGATGAACATACCTCTCCCTTCCAGGAAATGGCACCAGGTATGACTTGACCCCTGTCACAGCTGTCAGCGTGCACTTGCTCAGCAGTAACGGAACGCCGGTGCTGGTGAACGGCCCTATCTATGTCACTGTGCCCTTGACCACGCAGAGCACCCTGAGGCACAATGCCTATGTCGCAGCATGGCGGTTTGACCAGAAGCTGGGTAAGCAAGAGTCCCTGAGCACCCCCGCTGGAGTGTGTGTGTGTGTGTGTGTGTGTGTGTTTAATTTAAAAGGGGTCCATAAAGGTCATGGAACTCAAAAGAGGCTCTCCTAATCTTCATCCTTTTAGTTTTTCTCAACATTCAATGATCTATCTTGGTTCTTTGATTTTTTTTTTTTTTTTTTTTGTCTCCTGAATAGAGGAAAAATATTTGCCACCATTCTTTAAAATAAGGAATAGTCCCTATGACCCTACCACCTAGAGAAAGACGCACGTGTGTGCGTGCGTGTGATCAATGACTGCGTAAGAAGGAACCCTACACTTTAGCAGCTTAGGAGAGCAATGCACATCTCCTGTCTCACAGTGTCTGAGGTGCAGGAACCTAAGCACAGCTGATGAGGGAAGTTCAGGCTCAGGGCCCCTGCAAAGCTATAGCGGGCCTGTCTGTCAGATTCTGTGTAGGCAAGGCTCTGCAAGGGCTAGCAAACGTGCCCAGGACTCTGCCATAGTCCCCGACTGACTGCCGTCCCTGCCATCTGGCGGCCAGAGAGCTCAGCTCCTTGCCACATGGTCCTCTGCTTGAGGCTGCTTACAGTGTGGCAGTTTGCTTTCTCCTTTGCCAGTGACATGAAGAGGAAGTAAGATAAAACTTTCAAGTCACAAGTACTTCAAGTAGAAGCTGTTCGTCCTGGGTGTAGTCACCAGGGTGGTTAATGGGAAGGTATGAGAACTATTCTGTCTTCCGTGTTCACAGTCACCACAGCAGAATCAGCATCTTTCCACAGCAGCGTTAGTCTGCAGTCTCGGTTGGTGTGATGTGGCTTTCCACTCCACGAATATAGCATCCTTCAGTTCATCAGTCCCTTACAATTAAGAGGGAAATGGGCTATTCTAAGGCAAACTGAATGTGCTGCGCCAGGTTACTTTTCAGGGTGTCCTGTGGTAGTCACACTTGGAACCAGCTTTTAACTACCAATATGACTGTTAAACCGAGCACGAAAAATAATGAGTTTTTAAAATAGCAAATATTTTTAAAATACTTCGTGAATCAGTCAAAACAATGCTTAACTTCTTGATTCAATCAAAACATAGTTTTAGCAATTATACTTGAAAATAAATATCTTTTGGGCTTTTGTGGAGTTTTTGTTTTTGTAACTTCCCAAATAGTTAATAGGTTTCCCTAGTAACATGTGAAGATCGCTTCAGTTTCAATGGCTGTGTTAAGGTTGGCATCTCGAGGTGGATCGTAACACTGTATTAATGTATAATGCATGTCTTACTTAGAGTGTCTATAGCTGTGATAAAAAGCCACAACCAAAGGCAGATCTCTGTAAGTTTGAGGCTAGCCTGGTCTACAAAGTGAGTCTAGGACAGCCAAGGCTACACAGAGGGGAAAAATTTTTTTTCACTTAGGTCACAATCAGTCAGCTGGATCCTGAAAGCTAGCGTGACTTTTACATTTTTGAAAGACTGAAGGAAGAATCAGAAAATGGAGGTAAAAGGGAGAAAGGGAAGACACAGCCAATGAGCACAAAGTTCCCACGTGGCCACTGAGAACATTCTAGAAGTCAGCTCTACTGCACTGTCAGTATGGTTGGCCACATTGAGTACTTAAAGTTTGCTGAGAGCCCACATCAAGTGTTGCCATCAAGAAAATGGTATCAGGCTAGAGAGATGGTTCAGCCTTTTTAAAGGCTAGGCTCACAACCAAAATATAAGACAATAGTATCTGTGAGGTGATGGTTTAGGGTTTATTTCGATACACATGTCAAAATGTTAAGTCACACACCTCAAGTACCTACAGCTTTTATCTGTGAATTATACTCAATTAAAATGGAGACAAGTTAACAACAAAGATTTTTAGAACATGTGAAAATCATATAAAATGTATACACACACACACACACACACCTAAATAAAGTTTTATTGAAACACGGCCATGCCCATTTGTTGGTGGGTATTGTCACTGCAACACCAACTCATGTCCCCACAAACTAAAAGAATTTACTATCCAGCCTTTTACAGAATCATCTTGTGACTCCTGGCCTACATGCCCCAGCTGAGGAAGCTCTCTCCGTTTACTGTTACAAAGTGCAGGAGTGTTTTCTCTCTGCGGAAGGTACCTGGAGTGCTGTCTCAGCTACAGCTTCCTTGTTTCCTGTTGCCTAAGCTCACAACTGTCTGTAACTTCAGTTCCAGGGGATCGGCACCCTCACACAAACATACATGCAGGCAAAACACCAAATCAATGCTCAAAAATAAATTATTTTTTAAAAAGCAACTTCATATTTCAACCTCTGTTCTCCAGAGGATGACCTAATGGATTAATACATTACCAGGATATATGAATTGGATTTAATCGACACATTACAACGCTATCAGTTGGCTCTTCACCATATACACCCTCAAAGAACATGCTAGAAGAAGCACAGTATGCATTGTTCTACATTGAAACATTGCATGTGTGTGCTCAATGTGCTGTGTTGGAATACCATTTGCTTTACACAGCAAAGGAGACTGCTTGGTGGATGTAGGTCTTATCCTCTGAGGAATTGGCAGGACTCTCTTCAGATTTTCTCCCTGTGCTGTGCCCTACAACCTGTGGTGGTGGAACCTGGTGGGGTCAGCACTGTCCACACTGTTAGTTGTGTGCAAGAGTGAGTTTGGCCTTTAGTATAAACAGTTTGCCTTCCCATGTCTGAAGAAAAAAAGTCGGTCCTGTCAAATGTGTGTTAGCTGGGGCTTTCTGGACAGTAAGGGCCAATTGTGTCCACTCCCTTTTACGGACATTTATTCTTCCTGTAGTATGTAACGAGGGCAGCAGATGGCTTTCTAGGATATGAGGTTGTGTGACTTATTGCCCTAGGGGACAGTCACTTATGAATAAGCAAACCAGGTCAATGGCTTGAATTGAAAGTGACTGGTCCTGAGTAATCAAAAAATCCATAATGTATTAGATTTTGGATATGTGTTTTCTGCCACTTAAGGGTCACTAGATTTATTGACTTCTGTTACTCCAATGTTATGGCAGAAAGAAAAGCCTACCCCGAGAGTGAAGCTATGTTGTGAAATCCAGTTTTAACTGCCTTTCCACACACAGCAGTTAGAATACGTGTGGGTTGCTATAGAAATGGTGGCCACTGGACCAGCCTCTTATCATGTATGGTGCATCCGTGGCAGGTGCCCAGGGATACTGCCATAATTGGCTTGTGTAGTAGGCCTGTCTCTGCTGCTGAAGGGACATGAATGCCAGTGCTCTGCTGGACCCACTGGTCTGTTAGGTAAGTCATGGCCAACTCGCCCTCACAAATGGGGTTTATTTAAAATGCAGGCCCATCTCATCTGTTTGTCAGTGTAGGTTCATCAGTGTAGCAGGCATATTGTAGGGGATGTTGTGGGGCAGATCAGGCAGGAGGGTAGGTAAGAAACCTCTGCACCTTTCTCTCAAATTTGATAGGAACTTAAGACTATTCATTTTAAAAACGAAGTCAAGATAATATATACCTCTCTGACCTCAAGTTTGGCCAAAGGGTTATTGAGGTCTCCAAGAATAATATTCATATAAGTATTAAACCATATGTCTAAATGAAGAATCTCAGAATGGTATGTTGGGGTTTGACTGACTTCTATGGATACACTGTGTTACACTGTATGGGTAAAAGTTAGAAATGGCTATGTTGATTTGTCTAACACTTCAAGTGCATATTTATATGCGGGGTTAGCTTTAGAACTGTATGCACTACCTTTTTTTCTGTTTTAGTCAAGATATGGTAATTAAGGGTATTAAACAAAGGAAGCGGTTGGCTTACCTATGGGTGGTTCAGTATATCCCCAAGAAAGACAAATACGCCATTTCCTAGGGAATACCATTGCTGAGAACCAATCAAGGATGACCTTGAACTTCTGTCCTTCCTGCCTCCGCCTCCAAGTGCTGGGGTTTCAGATGTTTTGTGACGTGCTGGGGCCACTGAACCTAGGGCTCTGCGCATGCTAGGGAAAGGCCTCTGTTTTCCCACACAGGAAAACCGACCTGAGGATGAACTGGGTCTTTGATGAGATGCACAGGAGGGAAAGGGATAGTTTGTCTGCAAAGAGCTGCTGGAGCTGAGGGGACATGGGGTAAACGGTGAGAGCCTGGTGAAAACCTTGACTTGACACAGATGCCAGGGAGGGGTGAAGACTGTCCACGCTGCTTTGCTTTGGGGTACTGCGGTGGGGGTGCTCTCATTGCTGTGTGTCTATTAGCATCCCATTGCAAAGTCCTGCCCCTAAGGATGAGAGTTAGATTTTTGTAATATGCTTCTGCTGCCTTGAGGCTGAACTAAGAAGCGGGACTGTTGTTTTCCACCGTTGCCTAGCAACTCAAAAAACAGCCTTGTAATATCCATCTATTTCTAAGCATTGTTAAGGTTCTTGTGTTTTGTGGCCTCCTTGGAATGATAATTTTCAGAAAATTAGTTCTCGGGTAGCTGTGGTTTGGGTCACTTTTGTTTTAAAACTCTATTCTTAGAGTGTTGGTTTCTTAAAGTGCCACTTTGTGTAGAACTAGCATTTACCAACGCTTGGATGTAACCAGAACCATTTTTTGGCAAGCGTGACAAATGAGCATTGCCTGCTTGTGTGGGTCCTGCTTGTGTGGGTCGGAGAGTTTGCAGGTCAGTCCTTCTCAGAGAAAGCCTGCATTCCTTGCCAGTTAACATTAATTGCCACTGATGGAGTTGGTGGCTTACGAGGTGGCAACTTCCTGTCCTTCTGCCGGCTCCTCCCACCACCAGGAAACCTCCAGGCCTTTCAGTGCGCTACCATTTGGCCTGGATTGTAAGCAAACATTTTTGTCTACTCAAAGCCTAAGTGAAAAATAATTAGGACATTAATGCACCATAAGTTATTTTAGAATTCTTGCTGTTGTTAGTGTTATTGACAACAAAGCCTCGTTTATCCCAGACCGCCTTCACACTTTCTATGTAGCTGATATTTCAGGTATACATTACGTCATCCAATTTACAAAGTGCTGAGGGTTGAGCCAGGACTTTGTAAATGCGAAGCAAGCACTATACTAAGCTGCTTGTGTGTACACGCACCATTTATGTGTAGTTGTTGGTGAAGGGCAACAGAGAGTGTCAAACCCTTGCAGCTAGAATGTGGGTGCTGGGAACTGAGCCCAGGTCCTCTGCAAGAGTGTCCAGTGCTCTTAACCACTGAGCCATCCCAAACCCCCAGATATTTTTAACATCCATTTCTGCCCACTTCCTCTTAATAGAAAGAGTAATTACAATGTGAACATATCTTTGGTAGGTTTGCCTGGGCCATGTACAGCTTCTAGCATTGCAGGGAAGAACAGGGAGCCACAGACCAGCAGTCACAACAAATTGAACTTAAATACCCATTCCTCAAGGTGTGTGCACTAGAGGCAGTTACTTAGCCTTAGTGGGCCTCTGATTTCACATCCACAAAAGGGGTGTAGTCGCCAGGGTCCCCACATCATAGAAATGGGAATAGAAAGAAGACAGCAGGGCCAGGCACTTAGGGAAAGTCTTCGTCCTCCCCCCTCCCTCCTCCTTCACTCCTCCCCAGCACCTGCTTCCTCCCCATCTTCTCTTCCTCTTCTCTTTTCTCTTCCTTTTTCCCTTTCCCTCTTCTTCCTCTCCTCTTCCTGCTTCCTCCCTCTCTTCTCCTTCCCCCCTCTTCTTCCTCCTTTGCTTCCTTCTCCTCTTTCCCTCCTCCCTCTCATACGTTCCCTCCTCTCCCTCTCTCCTTCCCCTAATCACTGCCATTGATGTTATCATTGCTATTAGCCCATATATGCTTTGCAAATTTTTGGTGACATATAGGAGAAAAAGGCCAGGCACTGGGACCTGTGATTCTGTTAGTGTGGCACTCTCATCTCCCCTCGGGATGACACTCTGGGACACTGCAGCCACCTAGTCTGGTGTCAGTGCCCCTGCTCCACCTGGTGTGCAGTATTTAATATCATTCAGTCTGAAATTGAACTTCCAAATAACTCGAGTTCATAGTAGATGATCCTTCATGCAGGAATATTTCCGGTTGCAGAATGATTCCCCCATCTCTGCTCCATTCACTTAGTTGAGCACTTCCGGCTTCATGGCAACCTGTGCCACCATCTTCCCTTCACAGGGGATGATACTGAGGACGGGTATTTGGGGGCAAGCATGGGGGTCGGACTATGGTGTGTGTTTGCCAAGAGGACAACCTTGTGGAATCAGTTCTCCCCTTCTCCTTCCACCTTATATGGGTTCCGGGGATCAAGCTCAGGCCTGCAGGCTTACACCACAAGTGCTTTACCTTCTGCGCCATCTCACCAGCCCAAGGACACATACCTGTGATGGGTAACGATGCCACAGGCCTAGAGCCCATGGGATAAGATCCAGTGTTCGCAAGCTGAGACCAGAGCGCTTTGGGATGTGAGAGCTGTGTGCAGGGATTCTCAGGTGGGAGGAGTTTTTAGTAATGATCTCTTAAATTACTCCAAGTTGTTCAACATCATTTGAAATCAATATAGAATTTAAAGTTACCAGCTAATCTTATTATATGAATTTGCTTTTCTTTCCTTTTTTTTGTTTGTTTGTTTGTTTGTTTGGTTTGTTTTTCCAGACAGGGTTTCTCTGTATAGCCTTGGCTGTCCTGGACTCCCTTTGTAGACCAGGCTGGCCTCGAACTCACAGCGATCTGCCGGCCTCTGCCTCCCGAGTGCTGGGATTAAAGGCGTGTGCTACCACGCCCGGCCTGAATTTGCATTTATAAATAGACTGCTGTACAATGGGACTGGTGAGAATGGGATAGGAATAGGCATAGTGGATAAATGATGCAATCCAGGCATGATAGGGAAAAGTGAAATCAGCTATGTTAGAAGCTTTACAGTAGATTAAGTTTTACACTTAGATTGAAGTTTTTGGGAGCGAGCGAGCTGGCCCAGTGGCTGCACTGAGCAAGCATGAGGACCTGAGTTTGCATCCCCAGCACCCACTCAGGAGGATCCTGAGGGCTTGCTTGTCAGCTGGTCTGGCTAATTATTGAGCTCTGACTTGAGTGAAAGATCCCGGCACACATCACACACACCCATGTGTGCTTACAGTGCACACATGAAGCAAAAAATTTTGAAAATGATGTTTTTAGCTAGAATTTTACTTTGAAGTGGTATGACCTTGTTTCTGCTCCTATATGCCTATTTTGATTTTGTAATTTGGTATGAGCTCTAAGTTCATCTAAACTGGGACATCTTAGCAAATATGTCTGTGGGTCTGGCACACATTGAGTGTGCGGGGGCATGCACCTGTGCACACGGCTGTGAAGGCCAGAGGATGGTGGGTGACTTCCTTTGTGATGCACCTGTCTCTACTTGCAATGCTAGGGCTACAGGCACAGGCTTTTTACATTGGGGCTGAGGATTTGAACTCAAGCCCTCATGATGTCACAGCCAGTGCTCTTACTCACTAAGCCATCTTTCTAGCCTCCAACATGTGATATTTTTAAAAACAAGTCCAATGCATTGTATGGGAGACTTCTTTGCTTCTTTTAAAAGTAGTTTTGTACATTCACTGAGTCTGAAATTTCTGCAGATGTTAGGGGTAGGCCTGCCCTTCAGCAGGTTGCTAGAAAAATGAAATATTAAAGGCCTACCTTCCAACACTGTGTAAGACTCCAAGTCAAAAAGAACCGAACTCAGCAGTGAGTGGGTTATGTTCCTAAACCTGTGGTTCTTTCTGCCCCTCTAAAATCATTTGTGCACTCTGGCAGAGGCAGATCTCTGTGAGTCTACAAAGTGAGTCCAGGACAGCCAAGGCTGCATAGAGAAACCCTGTCTCAAGGGGGGAAAAAATTGAACAAGTGCTAATGCGATGGCTCAGTGGGGAAAAGCACTTGCCACCAAGCCTGATGACTGGAGTTGAATCCCCCAGGCCCACATGGTGAAAGGGAAGAACTGACTCCAGCAAGTTGTCCTTCGACCTCCATGTGACTGCCCGGGTATGCACGCGCGCGCCCACACCACACACACACACACACACACACAAAATCGATGTGAAAGCTGGAAATGTAGCTCAGTGGTTAAGAGCACTCGCTGCTCATCCAGAGGACCTGCGTTTGATTCCCAGTACCAATTCAGATGACTCACAACCCATTGTAAGCCCATCCCCCTGGAAATATGGCTCCTTCTTCTAACCACCAGAGGCACCCTCACACACATGGTACACACTCAGACACACATATATACACATAAAGAAAATAAACAATTTAAAATATGTAAATGTGATTTAAATTTTTAATTGAACAATTCATTTGTGTAGCGTTTGTTTGTTTGTTTGTTTGTTTGTTTTTCGAGACAGGGTTTCTCTGTGTAGCCTTGGCCATCCTGGACTCACTTTGTAGAGGGTAGCTTTTTTTTTTTTTAGTTCGCTTTGTGTGTGGATGTTTTGCCTACATGTATGTCTGCCCTACCACAATACCCATGGAGGCCAGAAGAGGGTGTCAGACTCCCCGGGACTACAGTTACTGATGGTAGTGAGCCACCATGGGGATACCCTGGAAGAGCAGCCAGTGCTCTTACCATCTCTCCAGCCCCATAGCGTGTATTTATAGAACATCGTCTTCATGCCAGCCCCCTCTCTCTCTCTCTCTGCTGCAGACTTTGGGGATAAAGCAATGAAGGAGAACACGGCAGGCAGTGCTCCAACGATGACACTCTTGTTCTTAAATGAGGCAGTACAGCAGTGGGCTTGAGTGAAGTCAGGACCACACGACAGTTGAGCAGAGTGTTGTCAGGGGTGTGGGTAAGATGCTCAGAGCCTGTAGAGAGGAGACATTTGAACTCTCAGGCTAAAGACACCTAGGAACCCTCTCCAAGAACGTTTTGGGGCCAGAGTAGGCTGAGATATGATGGTGCACACCAGGGTCTTGATTTTGAGCCGGTTTGGCCTCACACAGCAGCCAGGTTGCTGAGGACCCCTGCCCATCGTACAACTACACACTTTCTTCAGTCCTTTGAGACCATCAACTTCCGGTATGGTCTGCCAAGGGCTAGATGATTTTCTGAATGGACCAGAAAACTACTTACAAAAGTGCTTTCAATGGTGGACCGCATTGTAGGAAGTGACATCAGGGTTTTTTTCAGAAAGTCCTCCAGCCCTGCAAAGGTCTGCATATCTGAAGGCTTTGCAACTGGAAATGCAGTGCACAGGTGAGTGCGCTGACATCACCCAGGAGTTTGTTGGAGCAGTCCATTTGGCATTCCTCCAGGCCTACTGACCCACAGTACACACGCGCACACACACACACACACATGCCCCTCAGCCTTAGCAAGGCCTTCAGCAAGCCATGGAGAAAAGGGTCTTACCACATTTCTACAGGAACATGCATACTCCATTCTGTGCCTTCTTTCATTCTAACCACGTTTCTAATGCTGGAGGCCGTACAGTGCTGTCGTCTAACCCTACTCGCTCCTTTGTGACTGTCATGCTGGGATTTGCTAATTGCTATGTGGGAACTGAATGTGGTGGATAATGAACAAAATTTCTCTCTGGGTGGGGCTAATTAATTTCATACTTTCGTAGTCTGTATCCTTGAAATCTTTATGTACCTATTGTAAATGTAGAATTCCTTTTTATGTTAGGTACTTTTTTTTTTAGTAATTTTTTCAGATTACATCCCATTTGTTATCCCCTCACTTGTATCTTCCCGTTCCCCTGACCCTCCCTCTTCCACCCTATTCCTCTTTCCTAGACCTCTGACAGAAGGAGACCTCCTCCCCCACCATATGATCAGTGTGTTTTATCAACACTACCCTGTTTCGGGTGCTTCTGGCTAGCTCTGTAACACAGGCACTTTCCTTTAGCCTTCGAAAACTCTCAAAGCTTCCCTTCCCCAAGCTTACTTCCTAAATCATCAAGCCCTTAAAGGGGAAAACAAGCCATGGCTTAGATTGAATTCACTATTACAACACACTGCCACATGCCAGTAATCCAAATCCCTGGCCAGCCCAGGCATAAGTAAGGCCCTTGGCTGGCTCTCCAGCACAAAAAATAAACTAAGTAATTAAATAAAATAAATATTGTAATTTAGCTTTAAAAGTCTCAGGGTCCTGGGATTCAGCTTAGCCAGGTTAAAACGCTTGCCCCGCAAACCTGACTCATTCTACAGAATCCATGTAAGACACTGAATATGGGGGTGCGCATCTGTGGTCCCAGAATCTACGACAAGGTGGGGGTGGAGGTAGGAGAATCTGCCAGACGCTTCCCAGGCCAGTGAACCTGGTGTAGGAAGCAACAGGGGCGGAAAGGAGAGACCGTGCTCCAACAAGGTGGAGGACGTGAACCGACTCCCAAACAGTGTCTGCTAACCTCCAAACATGTGCCTGGGTACACACGTGCCCAAACACATGTACATGTGCACACATGCACACACTGCACACACATGCAAAAAAAAAACCTTTAAAAAATAAATTTCTTCCTCTGAAACCATTGGAAGAATGTATTGTGTGACTAGAAACTTCTTTCTGTCTTGATGTCTGCCATTCAGCCTGCCTCTCGTGTCCTGCTTCAGACACACAGTCCTTGGCTCCCCATGAATTACCCTTCATTTTATTCTTGTTGAGACCAGTCCTGAAGTCCACCTGTGAACGCTGTAATGAGTCCAAACATCCCCATATAACTTCTGCTCCTCTGATCTATCTCAACAAAAACAATAAGATAAATAGTTGCCCAAGAAATAGTTTGCTATATAATTAACAATAGATGTTTACTCTTTGATTCCATGGGAGCTATAATTCTAGAGAAGGTAACTGACCTATTTAATGTCTCTCTCTCTCTCTCTCTCTCTCTCTCTCTCTCTCTCTCTCTCTCTCTCTGTATTGTAACTGTAGAAATGGTGACTGTTGAGGCTATATGATAAATGTAGGTCAAGAGCTCCTGGATTCCTTTCTAGTCTGTTTCTTTTGTCTTTTGAGCTGAGGTCTTACCAGTTGGTCCAGGACGATCTTGAGCAGACCCCTACTGCTGCCTCAGGTTATAGTGCTAGGGCTACAGGTGTGCACCACATGCCCAACTAAGTGACCCTGTTCGGTTTGTATTAAAACACGCAATAACCTAGATTTCATATATAAAGTTGGTAGAACTTTACAGTAGAGGAAATAACCTAAAGTAATATAGGCTAAAACCTTGAGGTGTGTGTTGTTCAGCTCCTGAGGACATCAGACACATTGAGGAGTGGCGGGGTGATGATTATTCAGCCAGAGCCTCCAGAGCCCAAGAGAGGACGTGGCTATTGGCCAAGGACAAGAGCGGTGAGGCAGGACAAGTGGGGGGTTCTGTCATCAGAGTTCACCCCATGTTGGCATAAGTGACCCCATCACTCATCATCAATGTTTCAAAGTACAGCACAGTCACAGTGTAGATGTGGGAGTAGAACTGGCTACCCTTTGCAATGTGAAAAATAAACACTTTTAACCGACAGAATGGCTTTGAGCTGGGTTTTCTGGGTAGCTGCAGAATTCGTCCTGGTTTCCAGCTTATAGATCTAGTGTAACTTATTCCAATCTTGTGCAGGAAGAATATATTGAATAGAATACATGAGTAACCAGGTGTGCACAGATTGCAGTGCCCAGGCCACAGCCTGTAGAGATGGGAAGCAGCTGCCTTCAGAATCATCAAAGGTTCAAGGACACAAAGGACATGTCCTTCCTTGTTTGTGCCTCCGGGGCATGTCTTGGGTTCATACAGCTGGAAAGTGGCCAGGCTGGAATTCACAGGGAGGATCGCTCATGCTAGAAAAGTCATGCGTGAGATCAGCTGGCCCTGTGAACTGCTGGGCATTTAGCCACTAGAAGTCTAAAGTGATGGCAAGTCTCAACATGAGAGTGGAGTCTTGTGTTATTGTGTTGTCTGATGTGCGAGGAGTCACGTTCAGTGTATAATCTGTGCCGGTCTAGTGTTGTTGGGTTCAGCTTTTCACGGTCTTTATCTCAGTGGTGTTCATGATGTCAGGTCTTTGTGTTTACCTAATGTGTGTTAAGCTGAAGTAGTGTGCCTGTTAAAGAACAGTATCCAGGCAGCATGGGTATGCCAAGCAGGAGCAGCAGCATGAATCTGGGTTCTTTAGGCTTCTTTCAAAGGGGATGTTACATTTGAATGAGCCCTTTTTTTACATATTTTAAAGTCCTTTTGCCTTCAGGGAAGCACTTGTTCAATATTTGAACTTGCTTTTCTTTATAAGTTATAAGTAAATGTTGACCTTATTGTTGCATGGTAACCAAGTGGGAAGTGGTACATCAGTGGTCTCTAGGAAACCCCATCCCATCGTACAGATAAGCATGAGACGCCCTATCTGTTGGTTGCTATATGTGTAATAATCATTACAGTTAAATGAAGCTCCCGTGTGAAGAACCCCACAGTGCTTCGCACACAGTGAACTGCATCAGCTAAGCCCATAACAAAGTCACTTCCAAAAGATGAGAGCCCTCTTTCAATACATCGTCCATCCTGGGAAATACCTCTGCATCTTCCCAAGGCTTAACTCGAAGGATAAATCAAACAAAAAAATATTGCAACGTTTTGATTCAGAGTGCTACTGTTTGATAATTGGATTTTCCTCCTGTCACCCTCACTGCCTGAATACGCTATTCTACACAGCACTTGATGGGGATGGTAACAGAGAGTTGATCGTGGCAAGCTGGGCATTGGTGGTGGCAAAAGAAGGGAAGTTGGTAACAAAAACATGAGGTATAAGGAAGGGACAGTGACCATGTGGACTGTAGAACTGTTTCTCCTAATAGCAACCAGCCACCTCCAGAGTCCTCCAATCTACATACCTAGGAGCATTGAGCCTCGAATTGCCTTAGATCATAACCATGGCCTCAAGTTATCATGAAAAAAAAAAATGTGTCTGAATCAGGATTACATGCACATTTTGGTATTTGTGTCAAACTTCCTTCTCAAATGTTGGTAGATACAGAGTAGCCCTGAGGGAGGGGACTTTGCTTCCCTTCCTGTGAGCAGCGTACCTTTGTCTGTGGTGTGCATCCATTTTTGCTCAGGGATCCATTAGAAAGAGTCCAAACGTCTTTAAAGCTATTTGAGAATTGATTAGCTAGAAACTCCAGTCTTGAAATATCTCTTTCCTTGATGCTGGCAGAGGGATCACATGACCTTTCCCCCACAAACAGTCCCAACCACAGGCTCATGTCAGAGCAAAGAGGCACAAGTCACTCTACTGACCCCTGAGATACTCACTCAGTAACCAGGTTGATGCAGCTGCACCTGTGTGTGTGTGTGTGTGTGTGTGTGTGTGTGTGTGTGTGTGTGTGTGTTTGCACATTAAAGCCACCCTGGCTGGGGCTGGCAATGCACTAGAAAGTGTAGGCCCTGCCTATCTGCCATCGACAAGTGACAGTTTCCATCTCTGTGTGTCCCAGCAGTGGTCTCAACTGCTTGCACATGAAGAGGACATAGGGACAGTGTAAACCTTAAAGGGGAAGCCGTGGGAAGAGGTTGAAAACAAGAAGGCTAGGGAAAGAGAGAAAGACGGAGCAGATGGAGTGGGCCCAAAGAGGCCAGGCAATGTTGACCAGTGGGGGCAGCTCTGTGATGGGATCACAAAGGTGAGAACCTTCCCCAGGACAGCCCTTTCACAGAGACCACGTTCAGCAGTACCCAGAGCATCCAAAAGGTGGCCTCGCTCAAGTGACAGGTGGGTAAAAAGCAAAGGTCTTTTTACAGCTGACTCTCATAAAGCAGGGCTCCTGTCCACGTGTATCCACATGAAAGTGCCCTTTCTAGCGCCCTGATTTTTCTAATACCCAGCTGTCTCACAACCTTATTCAACCAGGCCACTTTAAGGAACTTTGTCAGCTCGGTCAGTGGTTTTGCCTATACAGAATCCAAGCCTTGTTCCCATCTTAACAATAACCGCTTCTGCGCACCAGTGCCCAGGTGGGAAAGCTTCCTCCTCCTGCCACTGCATCAGGGTCTCCATAATGAAAAGCATATGTTTCCAGCACACGGTTCATTAATTCTTACGTTTCCTGTAGCCTTCCCTCCCACAAAAACAGAAATGTTGGAAAATGCTCTTGCCAGTAACAGTGTGATCAAATCCCACAACAGCGTCACACTTTTGTCACTCTCTGCGTGTGCATTTTATAGTTAAGTATGCCAAAGTTAATGAAGCTGCCCCAGCTGGCTTCGTTCCCTTCAGTTGGAAGGGGAGCATCCCATTTTGGTCCCATTCCTGCTAGGATAGCTTCCCTGCGGACCACACCCAGCCCCTTCTCAGAAGGATACTGATGCTTTTTTTTTTTTTTTTTTTTTTTTTTGATTGTGCCTCTAGCTTTCACTCAATGTAAAGTAAGTTCCTACTCCATAGATATTTCTAGGTACTTAGTAGACGACAAAAAGCATACATGGGTCTGCGTTCTCAGAGCTTGTAATCTATTGGAGACAAATCAGACTTAAAACAACATGCATCTTGGAAAAACTATGATACAGTCAAAACTTTTCCTAGGAATGAGGAGCTACAGAATATGCAGATGTGTGGGAAGATCTTCCCCAAATCAGGTTTGCATCTTTTCGGATGGGAGCAAACTATATGAGGTTAGAACTACAGTAGCAGTCAGTCATGAGGACTAGCTGGAAAGGAACGACAAAGCAGAGGGCGCGGGGCCATCGTTTGGCCTTTGTTTACAGGTTCCCATAGCAAACACGGAGCTCCTTTCCAGCCTTGGCCCATCTGCTACCTCCTGTTCACCTCGAGCCTGTCTGCCCGGTCCTTGGTCCATGTTCCCTTTCTTAAGTGTCTGCTTCTCTCTCCTGTCTGTTATCCTTACGGACAAACCTGTTCCACCACCCCAGGTGACCCTCTTCCCTTGATGGACTTCCAAAGCACCTAGGGCATCTTCAGCAGATGCCTTTTTGTCCTCTACCAGCACCAGCACCAGCACTATCACGGCTAGGCTGGACCAGAGACTGGGCAGTGGGTATGGGTGCGGAGTGCCGATGATACCTCCACCCACAGTGCTTTGCCTCAGATGTAACTTGGAGTGATTGTTCAAGTCTGTTTCGGTTGGTTTTCTTGTATTCTAAAAGGCAGCTTAGGTAGAGTTGGCGGTTTGGTTTTTTTGGTGAGGAGGAATTAGGACTCGGCTTCCATCTCTTGTCTGCTGCATCCCATTTAACATCCACCCCATCCGAAGAGCAGTGACTCAAACTTCTAATCTGGGGAAACTGCAAGCCAAAGAATGCATGGCTACATCCGGGCTAATCGGAAGATGCTGCCTGTGGTGCTGCTGAGGAAGCACGTGCGTGGGAGTGGGTAAGGTGTGTGAGTCATGGACGTGGGGAGTGATGGAAGCGGCTGAAACTCACCCGTTCTCTTCTTCCGGAGAAGCTTTCTTGCCCGGCATAGAAACCCTTCCTTTGACCGTGTTGAGCATCCTCTGTTTCTATTTCCTTAGAGGCCCGTGGAACTCCTGGTTCTCTCAGATGCTGAGTGATTCTCTGAGTTGACGTGATTCATGATTTAGGAAATGAGTCTAAACTGGGCATCAATGGTCTCCCGCTTGTTTTAGAAACCTTTTAGCTTATATTCTGCTCTGACTTCAACCAAAGTTGCCTGCAACCATGATCTAGCCCGTCGCATTCGAAGGTCACGAGTGCAGAGCTGTCGCTATGCCTGACAGGATTCCCCTGCCTTCCTGCCTTGTGCTGCTGCTGTCCAGAGGAAGGGGATGTGAGCTGGGAAGCACCACAAGGCCCCTTTCCACCTACTGTGTTTGAGTGTTGCCATAGCAATGAATAGTGCCTAGAAGCAGCCCCAGTGTTGTTTTGTTTTGTTTTTTTCTTCCTTCAATTTGAAAAAGCTACTTTGGCCTCAGCAGTATGTGAACCTGAAATTTGAGACCTGGGGTAAACAATTTGGTATGCTTGATGCACTGAGGCCTACAGTACTCCAGGATCATCCGTGCGGTGGTTTCAAGGGTTCATGATTGTAGGAGTAAAGAGGGTTCAGAAGGATCCCTGTGTGTGCAGCCCATGCCACCATGCTGCCTCTGCAGAGGTGTGCACAGGCCTTGGGAGAGTCCCTGGCTGCCTCCTTCTTGCCTTCAGCCCAGAGTGGCCATCACAGGCCTCGATACAAGATTCTTGCTAGTGAGCACTGTTGCCATTTGGGCTAGGAAACAGTCTGTTGGCCTAGAGCTAGTTCATCCCCACCACCGAGCTTTGTCTTGCAAGCTCTAGAAAGGAGCAGTGTCATCTGTCTCTAGGGAGGTCTGTGAGAGTATTGCATGGCATAAGCAGAAGAAATAGCCCCAGGATTGCAGTCAGACAGACCTACGTCCCTTCATTCACAGCACCCAGGCCATGTGAAAGTTTAAAATTAGGAAGGAGAAGAAGAATTGAAATCATATGACATGGGGTTGTTGTGAGGATTATAGATAATGAACAGATATACCGTGGGGACCTAGTACACGGATTTCCTTAGTGAAAACTTTTAAAAATTATGACCTACACCAGACTTACCCAGAATATGTGAAGATGGCATTGAAGAATCGATATTTTTAGATATAAGGCAAGGGTTGGCTCAGTGTCAGAGTAATTGCTTAGCATCCCTAATGCGGAAAATGTAGATAAGTAAATAAATAAGTCTTTTCTAAATAGTTGAAACATAGCCTTAATTAGGGGTAAGAAATGTGGTTATTTGTTTAAGTGTAAATACTATAAGTGACTCTGGACTCCCCTTTTCTACCTCTACGAGCCCCTAGCACACTGCTGTCTTTGCTCAACGGTTCTGTCTTTGCCACCTGCTAAGGTTGTCTGCATTTAGAAGGAGACAAAAAAACCAAAAACCATTCACCTCTCCTTGAAGGGAAGTAGCAAAGGCTTTTTACAGAAAGTTGTTTATAATCTGCGGGTGCCGTGTGACTGTCTAGGCTATCCAGCGAGCTTTGACTATGGCCTTTAAAGTGGCTTTCATAAACATTTGTATCTGCAATAGGAGTCTCCCATGTGTCCTGCTGAAGTTCTTTTCCAAACCCTACAGGAACGTGGCTGAAGAGCGGTCTGGGCCTGGCGCACCAGGAAGGCAGCCAGCTTACGTGGACATACATTGCTCCCCAGCTGGGGTACTGGGTGGCAGCCATGTCTCCTCCCATCCCAGGTAATGCAAAGCCAACAGTGGTGGTGATCTGGGTGGGTTCCTTTGAGGGTCTGAGCTCAGCATTCATTTGCAGATAACTTCTATGGGCAGTTCACATCATTATTATTTTTTTTTTTTTTTGAAACATCAAATAATAAAGAAAGGCTGCTTTGTGGGGTAAGGAGTTGTGGCTGGAACTTTCCTGTGGAGGTCAGGCATGAGGCATGGAAATGGTCCTGTCTCTAGTCCTGTTTTGCTCAAACAGCTGCCATGGATATTCTTAAATGAAAGTGCTCCGAGGAGGCTGGAACCCCCCTCCCTCATTCCTGAAACAGCTGTGGCCTGGTGTATATGTAAGTTTGAGGGCCAAGCATTCAGCAAAAAGCTACCGCTTGGGGCTTCTTGAGGCAAAATGCTTGGTTTAGCATTTCTGATCCGTTTAAATACAAGACAACTGCCTAATATTCAAAAGAATAGTCTTCACTTAGAATATGTAGATTGACTCCTATTTAGAACATGACAAATGCATATATGTATGTGTATTATATATGTATACATGTGTATGTATGTATACTTACATAATCCCCCTGCTGTTGCAGAACAATCTGTTTCTCCTGAGAATTCTTTTTAGGGGCAGCTCCCATTGCTGCCTTTTTAGGGGTGGCTCCCATTGCTGCCTTTAAAAGCCATGCCACTTGGACTGCCCACCTTGGAAAATTCACTTTCCTCAGGATTGTCTACGCTCAGAGTACATGTTGGTTTTTGTTTTGTGTTGTCTTTAACACATGTTAAAACACATGCATTTCTAGAGAGTTGGGTCACTGAGGTAGGTTGAAAACGCACTATGGTTCAAAGATACTTCTTAGAAAGTCACCATCAATGCATTCCCAAATTCAATTTCAAAATATTTTAGCAATGGAATTGATGTCAAAGCATTAGAAGTCATGCTTCGACTCTCTAAGTAACTAAGAGGATGGAGGCATTCCTAGATGGGTGTGGAGAAAACTTCCATACCAACACCACTGAGAAAATGCGCAATCCTGGGTGCTTTCCTCGAAGGGAATTGTGCCGGCAGGAGTCTGGCACAGAAACATGCCATTTCCCTAAGTACCAAGAAGTAGACCAAGAGAAAGAAAGAAAAGAAATGCCTTAGGTACCAAAGTGAAAGCCACAGAGTCCAGGCATCAAAGTGGACTTTTAAAAGATGGGCTTCAAACAACTATGGCTGCCAGTGTCTCCACCATGCAACAGATGAATGTTTATATGAATGAATGCTTTTATAAAGAGGAAAGCAAGGGCTGCCCCGCTCAGGTCCCCCAGGAGTTTTCATGCAGTGAAAAGAGAGGCTTGGAGCTATGAAAAGCAGCCCCACCCAGGCCCAGGGATGCACAGCTAGGGGACGTACACACATGCGTAACCCAGCCCAGTGGTGTGCAACAGGACATGCACACTGGTGTAACCTCACCACCGTCACTTTTGTTAAAACACATTCAGTAAAGCTGTGCTGTCCTGAGCCCCATACCAAGATGAAAACAGTTGTGGTTTTTGTTCTTTAATTCTCTGCGAAAGCAGAATCTAAAACCTAGCTATGATTTTATGAAGATTTCTTTTGACACAGGCTAAAATAATTACGTTCTGAGTGCTTAACAGAGCAAGGTTTAGTTCCTTGAGAATGGTTTTATATGACCAGAGTCTCACCCTGCCCTTCTCTTCTTTTTCTTTCTATACGGAGGATCAAACCCAATGTCTTTGAATGTTGCCTTTGTATTAAGATGTCCTGTGAACAGTTAAGGCAGGGTAGAGGCCTCTCTGTAGACACCCACCCACTCTCCCACCTGACTAAGTGAACTGCATTTAAGAAAGAATTTCATTCTTGTCTGGACTCAGGAAATGTCACTGATCCCAAAACCTGGTGACTTCCGTGGAGTCATTTTCTCTTGGAAAGATTTGGTCCAGGAGTGCTGGCCTAGCACCTGTCATCCAGGCTCTAGTGGGGCCAAGGGAGAAGGGTCTCTGAGAAGTTTGAGGCCAGCCAGGGCTTCTGGTGAAACCCCAGGAACAGAGAGAGCAGTAGGAGAGGGACTGAGAATTTGTCTCCTTAAAAATATTTCTCAAAAGCATCTGCCAATGAATACCAGAAGATTTGGGGAGTGGGGGCTGCGGGGTGGGGCAATTTTTGCATTTATGCAGCAGGGTTTCTCTGTGTGTAGCTTTAGCTGTCCTGGAATTCAGCTGGGATTAGAGGTGCCAAATTTTGATAAAGCAAATGGGTGCTTGTTTATAAGTACATGGCAGAAAACTGGACAAGATTAAATGCCTACGTATTGTCAGTCAGAGGTTTGGTAACCAACCTGTTGTGAGTTGCCACGTAAGCCAGATTTGTGTTACTCTTAACATTACGAGGCGGATTCATATTGGCCTTGAACATCAAGAACAAAAATTAAACACACCCCTTTGGGTTGTTTACATTGTAAATTAAAAGTTGTTTGTTTTGTTGTTTGTCGCTAACAGTCTTACCTTAAGTACTAAAGAGGCCTATGCCATGCAAGGCGAGTCTTGTTTAACAAAAAAAAAAAAAAAAAAAAGATATTGTGGATGACTAATTTTTGTTTTAATTAGGAAAGCATTTTGGTCTGACTGGACTCTTTTAAAAAAAAATCACTGTAAATTCATGTCGTATATCTAAAGTGACTCATT